>NW_026062913.1:0-2500 GCF_023897955.1 Schistocerca gregaria | reverse complement strand
CGCAATCGGACCAGCACACTGCAGATGTCCACCGCGCTTCGCACCGGGCTCGGCAGAACCCACTTTGGCCGCCTGGCGCCGCGCGCCGGGTGCGCCGGCGCGTAGCTGGGACGCCAGCCGGGCCCGTCGGCCGGCGCTCCTGCCACTGGGCGCCCCCCACCAGCCGGCTGTAGTGCGTGCGCTCACGCAGCGCGCGGCCAGCACGCCGGGCGGCCCCCCCTCACCGGCCGGGGACTGTCCCACCAAGCCACAGCCTCGTATCGCTTCATACCCACATGGCCAACTCAGGTTCGGGGGCATGGCGGGTACCGCCGAAACAACCGGTTCACAGATGTACCGATCGTCGCTATCACCGATGCACCTGCAGCGCGAACAACCGCTCAACAACTGATTTCCAGTTCATTTGCGGATCTTTGGCAGCAAACGTATACGTCAATCTACATTTGCGAAATCTACGATTCTGGCATGCCTGCATGTTATGTGTCACGACACGCTACATCAGCCCACATACACACTACGGCATGTACACGAGAGAACACGTGGAAGATGGTCCGCGCACGTGTGCAATGTCCCTTGCGCGGTCGACTGTCAACCGGCCTCTGTAGCATGTCGCAGATGTGGAACGCGGTCCACCGTGGTATCATGTTGTGTGGGGCAATACGATTAAATAGGAAAACCCTCGTCGCTACATCAACAGACGGCTCACGCTGATTCCCGGCAGAGGGAGGGGGGCCAACATGCAATACTTTCGTCCGTACCTACCACATGTCTGTACGGCGTAAAACAGTGCAATCTCGCTGTAATGGGGAGACGAGACAAGTAGCATCGTGCACAACATATGGCCCTTATGATTCGCCATTGTAGGGCGCAGCCGGTGTACGGTCAAGCATGTGCCACATTATGTCACTCAGTACGTAACGACGGATGATCAGTGTGGGTTACGCGTACATCAGCGGACAGTCCACACAGGCCGTACCACAACGTACACTGACTGCATCGACAACCGAATGCAACTGAACAGCTGCAAGGCTCATTTCACAAACAAACGCCTGACCGACCAGCTTGGAAGGGCAGGAGGGGAGGGCGATAGTCGTTCTGTAGCGTTACACCCCTTCCAGTGGTTAGCGGGACTGTGTAGAAAGTACGCAACACTCGAAAGACATTTACGTGAGGGTACGCACCATGGCATCGAGAAATACACATGACACCAGAGGATCCAAGCAGTGAACTATGTTCAGAGGGTTGCTGTTAGGCAAAGCTACATTCCTGTGACGTTACATGTGACAGTTAAGGTGCAGTGTAAGTTAGGTTAAGGTGCAGTGTAAGTTAGGTTAAGGTGCAGTGTAAGTTAGGTTAAGGTGCAGTGTAAGTTAGGTTAAGGTGCAGTGTAAGTTAGGTTAAGGTGCAGTGTAAGTTAGGTTAAGGTGCAGTGTAAGTTAGGTTAAGGTGCAGTGTAAGTTAGGTTAAGGTGCAGTGTAAGTTAGGTTAAGGTGCAGTGTAAGTTAGGTTAAGGTGCAGTGTAAGTTAGGTTAAGGTGCAGTGTAAGTTAGGTTAAGGTGCAGTGTAAGTTAGGTTAAGGTGCAGTGTAAGTTAGGTTAAGGTGCAGTGTAACTTAGGTTAAGGTGCAGTGTAAGTTAGGTTAAGGTGCAGTGTAACTTAGGTTAGGTGCAGTGTAACTTAGGTTAAGGTGCAGTGTAACTTAGGTTAAGGTGCAGTGTAACTTAGGTTAAGGTGCAGTGTAACTTAGGTTAAGGTGCAGTGTAACTTAGGTTAAGGTGCAGTGTAACTTAGGTTAAGGTGCAGTGTAACTTAGGTTAAGGTGCAGTGTAACTTAGGTTAAGGTGCAGTGTAACTTAGGTTAAGGTGCAGTGTAACTTAGGTTAAGGTGCAGTGTAACTTAGGTTAAGGTGCAGTGTAACTTAGGTTAAGGTGCAGTGTAACTTAGGTTAAGGTGCAGTGTAACTTAGGTTAAGGTGCAGTGTAACTTAGGTTAAGGTGCAGTGTAACTTAGGTTAAGGTGCAGTGTAACTTAGGTTAAGGTGCAGTGTAACTTAGGTTAAGGTGCAGTGTAACTTAGGTTAAGGTGCAGTGTAACTTAGGTTAAGGTGCAGTGTAACTTAGGTTAAGGTGCAGTGTAACTTAGGTTAAGGTGCAGTGTAACTTAGGTTAAGGTGCAGTGTAACTTAGGTTAAGGTGCAGTGTAACTTAGGTTAAGGTGCAGTGTAACTTAGGTTAAGGTGCAGTGTAACTTAGGTTAAGGTGCAGTGTAACTTAGGTTAAGGTGCAGTGTAACTTAGGTTAAGGTGCAGTGTAACTTAGGTTAAGGTGCAGTGTAACTTAGGTTAAGGTGCAGTGTAACTTAGGTTAAGGTGCAGTGTAACTTAGGTTAAGGTGCAGTGTAACTTAGGTTAAGGTGCAGTGTAACTTAGGTTAAGGTGCAGTGTAAGTTAGGTTAAGGTGGCAGTGTAACTTAGGTTAAGGTGAACACGCGATCTAGTGT
>NW_026062912.1:17500-25719 GCF_023897955.1 Schistocerca gregaria | reverse complement strand
ACACTAGATCGCGTGTTACGCACATCGAAAGACATGCAGTCTAGTCGGTAATGATCCTTCCGCAGGTTCACCTACGGAAACCTTGTTACGACTTTTACTTCCTCTAAATGATCAAGTTTGGTCATCTTTCCGGTAGCATCGGCAACGACAGAGTCGATGCCGCGTACCAGTCCGAAGACCTCACTAAATCATTCAATCGGTAGTAGCGACGGGCGGTGTGTACAAAGGGCAGGGACGTAATCAACGCGAGCTTATGACTCGCGCTTACTGGGAATTCCTCGTTCATGGGGAACAATTGCAAGCCCCAATCCCTAGCACGAAGGAGGTTCAGCGGGTTACCCCGACCTTTCGGCCTAGGAAGACACGCTGATTCCTTCAGTGTAGCGCGCGTGCGGCCCAGAACATCTAAGGGCATCACAGACCTGTTATTGCTCAATCTCGTGCGGCTAGAAGCCGCCTGTCCCTCTAAGAAGAAAAGTAATCGCTGACAGCACGAAGGATGTCACGCGACTAGTTAGCAGGCTAGAGTCTCGTTCGTTATCGGAATTAACCAGACAAATCGCTCCACCAACTAAGAACGGCCATGCACCACCACCCACCGAATCAAGAAAGAGCTATCAATCTGTCAATCCTTCCGGTGTCCGGGCCTGGTGAGGTTTCCCGTGTTGAGTCAAATTAAGCCGCAGGCTCCACTCCTGGTGGTGCCCTTCCGTCAATTCCTTTAAGTTTCAGCTTTGCAACCATACTTCCCCCGGAACCCAAAAGCTTTGGTTTCCCGGAGGCTGCCCGCCGAGTCATCGGAGGAACTGCGGCGGATCGCTGGCTGGCATCGTTTATGGTTAGAACTAGGGCGGTATCTGATCGCCTTCGAACCTCTAACTTTCGTTCTTGATTAATGAAAACATACTTGGCAAATGCTTTCGCTTCTGTTCGTCTTGCGACGATCCAAGAATTTCACCTCTAACGTCGCAATACGAATGCCCCCGCCTGTCCCTATTAATCATTACCTCGGGTTCCGAAAACCAACAAAATAGAACCGAGGTCCTATTCCATTATTCCATGCACACAGTATTCAGGCGGGCTTGCCTGCTTTAAGCACTCTAATTTGTTCAAAGTAAACGTGCCGGCCCACCGAGACACTCAACAAAGAGCACCCTGGTAGGATTTAAACGGGGTCCGCCTCGGGACGCGAAAGCACCCCTTCGGCTCGCCCCACCGGCAGGACGTCCCACGATACATGCCAGTTAAACACCGACGGGCGGTGAACCAACAGCGTGGGACACAAATCCAACTACGAGCTTTTTAACCGCAACAACTTTAATATACGCTATTGGAGCTGGAATTACCGCGGCTGCTGGCACCAGACTTGCCCTCCAATAGATACTCGTTAAAGGATTTAAAGTGTACTCATTCCGATTACGGGGCCTCGGATGAGTCCCGTATCGTTATTTTTCGTCACTACCTCCCCGTGCCGGGAGTGGGTAATTTGCGCGCCTGCTGCCTTCCTTGGATGTGGTAGCCGTTTCTCAGGCTCCCTCTCCGGAATCGAACCCTGATTCCCCGTTACCCGTTACAACCATGGTAGGCGCAGAACCTACCATCGACAGTTGATAAGGCAGACATTTGAAAGATGCGTCGCCGGTACGAGGACCGTGCGATCAGCCCAAAGTTATTCAGAGTCACCAAGGCAAACGGACCAGACAAGCCAATCCGATTGGTTTTGATCTAATAAAAGCGTCCCTTCCATCTCTGGTCGGGACTCTGTTTGCATGTATTAGCTCTAGAATTACCACAGTTATCCAAGTAACGTGGGTACGATCTAAGGAACCATAACTGATTTAATGAGCCATTCGCGGTTTCACCTTAATGCGGCTTGTACTGAGACATGCATGGCTTAATCTTTGAGACAAGCATATGACTACTGGCAGGATCAACCAGGGAGCTGCGTCAACTAGAGCTGAGCAGCCGGCCGCCCGGGAGTGTGTCCCGGGGGCCCGCGCGAACACGCAAGCGTCCGCTCAATTATTCTGCAAACAGGAGGAGGCCGAGCTCCCCTGCACGATACACCTCGAAACCCTCTCAGGTCCCGGCGGCGCGCAGCGCCGTCCTAGGTACTTGGTCGGTTTCGAGAGAGGCGCAATCGCCCGGAGTTAGGCGAGTAGACGGTTTTAGTGCGAACACCCTTGCTCCCAACTGAGCTTGCCGCTGCCGACAGAGGCCCGGGAGCGTGCTGTCGTGGCATTGCCGGCGGGAGACAACACGCGCCACCTATGGTGACCGGCAGCTCCAACGCCAGCGCCACACAAGGGCAAAGCCCCACTTGGGTGCAGAAGCGAACTCTCCCAGCACAGCGCACGCGCCAACACGTCCGCACAACTGCGATACAAACCACCTGCGAGAACCGCTGGGGCGACCGAGCAGCAGACGGCGTCGCGGCGCCGAGTGCCAGGCGGCGGCGCATCCTCAACGCACACAGTCCTCAATCAGACCAGCACACTGCAGATGTCCACCGCGCTTCGCACCGGGCTCGGCTGAACCAACTTTGGCCGCCAGGCGCCGCGTGCAGGGTGCGCCGCAGCGTAGCTGCGCCGCCTGCCGGGCCCGTCGGCTGGCGCTCCTGCCACTCGGCGCCCCCCACCAGCCGCCTGTTGCGCGTGCGCCCACGCAGCGCGCGGCCAACACGCCGGGCGGCCCCCCTTCACCGGCCGGGAACAGTCCCACCAAGCCACCGCCGCGTATCGCTTCATACCCACATGGGCCTAGTCACGCGTGTGGATGTGGCGGGTACCGCTGAAACAACCGGTTAATAGCTGTACCGATCGTCGCCATCACAGATTCACCTCCAGCGTGAACAACCGCTCAACAACGGATTTCCAGTTCATTTGCGTATCTTGGGCAGTAAACGTAGATGTCCACCTACATTTGCGAATTCAACAATTCTTGCATGCCAGGATGTCATGTGTCACGACACGCTACATCAGACCACATACACACTGCGACATGTGCAGAAGAGAACACGTGGAAGGTGGCCCGCGCACGTATGCGATGTACCTTCCGCGATCCACTGTCAACCGGCATCTGCGGCATGTCCCAGATATGGAACGCGGTCCACCAGGGTAGCACTTTGTGTGAGGCAATACGACAAAGTCGGAATACACGCGTCACTACATCAGACGGCTCACGCTGACCTGACCTGACCTGACTCACCGCACCACCACCCCCAGCGACCCAGGGTGACATACAATGCGTTCGTACGTTCCTCCCACACGCCTCTACGGCGTACCACAGTGCAACCTAGCTGTTATTGGGAGACGAGACAAGTAGCATCAAGCACAACATATGGAAATTGAGATTCGACACCGTTGGGCACAGCCAGCGTACGGTCACACGTATCACACTACTTCACTCTGTACGTAACGACCGATGATCGGTACAGCGTGTGGGTTACGCGTACGACATCAGCGGACAATGGACACAGACCATACCACGACGTACACTGAGGGCGTCGACATCTGAATGCAACTGAACAGCTGCGAGGCTCATTTAACACTCAAACGCCAGACCGACCAGCTTGAGAGGACAGAGACACAAAGAGGGGGACAGAGGGGGACAGAGGGGGGGGAGGGGGGGGGGTCGGCGATATAGTCCTATTGCAGTACAATTGACAGTGGATAGCAGGAATATGTGGAAAGTAAGCAACACTCGCAAGACATCTACATGAGGATAACAACGACACCAGAGATTCCGAGCAGTGAACTATGTTAGGCAAAGGGACAACGTGGGTTAGGTTAAGGGACAACGTGGGTTAGGTTAAGGGACAACGTGGGTTAGGTTAAGGGACAACGTGGGTTAGGTTAAGGGACAACGTGGGTTAGGTTAAGGGACAACGTGGGTTAGGTTAAGGGACAACGTGGGTTAGGTTAAGGGACAACGTGGGTTAGGTTAAGGGACAACGTGGGTTAGGTTAAGGGACAACGTGGGTTAGGTTAAGGGACAACGTGGGTTAGGTTAAGGGACAACGTGGGTTAGGTTAAGGGACAACGTGGGTTAGGTTAAGGGACAACGTGGGTTAGGTTAAGGGACAACGTGGGTTAGGTTAAGGGACAACGTGGGTTAGGTTAAGGGACAACGTGGGTTAGGTTAAGGGACAACGTGGGTTAGGTTAAGGGACAACGTGGGTTAGGTTAAGGGACAACGTGGGTTAGGTTAAGGGACAACGTGGGTTAGGTTAAGGGACAACGTGGGTTAGGTTAAGGGACAACGTGGGTTAGGTTAAGGGACAACGTGGGTTAGGTTAAGGGACAACGTCGGTTAGGTTAAGGGACAACGTCGGTTAGGTTAAGGGACAACGTCGGTTAGGTTAAGGGACAACGTCGGTTAGGTTAAGGGACAACGTCGGTTAGGTTAAGGGACAACGTCGGTTAGGTTAAGGGACAACGTGGGTTAGGTTAAGGGACAACGTGGGTTAGGTTAAGGGACAACTTGAGTTAGGTTAAGGGACAACTTGAGTTAGGTTAAGGGACAAATTGAGTTAGGTTAAGGGACAAATTGAGTTAGGTTAAGGGACAAATTGAGTTAGGTTAAGGGACAAATTGAGTTAGGTTAAGGGACAACTTGAGTTAGGTTAAGGGACAACTTGAGTTAGGTTAAGGGACAAATTGAGTTAGGTTAAGGGACAAATTGAGTTAGGTTAAGGGACAAATTGAGTTAGGTTAAGGGACAACTTGAGTTAGGTTAAGGGACAACTTGAGTTAGGTTAAGGGACAACTTGAGTTAGGTTAAGGGACAACTTGAGTTAGGTTAAGGGACAACTTGAGTTAGGTTAAGGGACAACTTGAGTTAGGTTAAGGGACAACTTGAGTTAGGTTAAGGGACAACTTGAGTTAGGTTAAGGGACAACTTGAGTTAGGTTAAGGGACAACTTGAGTTAGGTTAAGGGACAACTTGAGTTAGGTTAAGGGACAACTTGAGTTAGGTTAAGGGACAACTTGAGTTAGGTTAAGGGACAACTTGAGTTAGGTTAAGGGACAACTTGAGTTAGGTTAAGGGACAACTTGAGTTAGGTTAAGGGACAACTTGAGTTAGGTTAAGGGACAACTTGAGTTAGGTTAAGGGACAACTTGAGTTAGGTTAAGGGACAACTTGAGTTAGGTTAAGGGACAACTTGAGTTAGGTTAAGGGACAACGTGGGTTAGGTTAAGGGACAAATTGAGTTAGGTTAAGGGACAACTTGAGTTAGGTTAAGGGACAACTTGAGTTAGGTTAAGGGACAACTTGAGTTAGGTTAAGGGACAACTTGAGTTAGGTTAAGGGACAACTTGAGTTAGGTTAAGGGACAACTTGAGTTAGGTTAAGGGACAACTTGAGTTAGGTTAAGGGACAACTTGAGTTAGGTTAAGGGACAACTTGAGTTAGGTTAAGGGACAACTTGAGTTAGGTTAAGGGACAACTTGAGTTAGGTTAAGGGACAACTTGAGTTAGGTTAAGGGACAACTTGAGTTAGGTTAAGGGACAACTTGAGTTAGGTTAAGGGACAACTTGAGTTAGGTTAAGGGACAACTTGAGTTAGGTTAAGGGACAACTTGAGTTAGGTTAAGGGACAACTTGAGTTAGGTTAAGGGACAACTTGAGTTAGGTTAAGGGACAAATTGAGTTAGGTTAAGGGACAAATTGAGTTAGGTTAAGGGACAAATTGAGTTAGGTTAAGGGACAAATTGAGTTAGGTTAAGGGACAAATTGAGTTAGGTTAAGGGACAAATTGAGTTAGGTTAAGGGACAAATTGAGTTAGGTTAAGGGACAAATTGAGTTAGGTTAAGGGACAAATTGAGTTAGGTTAAGGGACAAATTGAGTTAGGTTAAGGGACAAATTGAGTTAGGTTAAGGGACAAATTGAGTTAGGTTAAGGGACAAATTGAGTTAGGTTAAGGGACAAATTGAGTTAGGTTAAGGGACAAATTGAGTTAGGTTAAGCGATAATCTGGTACAGCCACAGTTAGGTTAAGCGATAATCTGGTACAGCCACAGTTAGGTTAAGCGATAATCTGGTACAGCCACAGTTAGGTTAAGCGATAATCTGGTACAGCCACAGTTAGGTTAAGCGATAATCTGGTACAGCCACAGTTAGGTTAAGCGATAAACTGGTACAGCCACAGTTAGGTTAAGCGATAAACTGGTACAGCCACAGTTAGGTTAAGCGATAAACTGGTACAGCCACAGTTAGGTTAAGCGATAAACTGGTACAGCCACAGTTAGGTTAAGCGATAAACTGGTACAGCCACAGTTAGGTTAAGCGATAAACTGGTACAGCCACAGTTAGGTTAAGCGATAAACTGGTACAGCCACAGTTAGGTTAAGCGATAAACTGGTACAGCCACAGTTAGGTTAAGCGATAAACTGGTACAGCCACAGTTAGGTTAAGCGATAAACTGGTACAGCCACAGTTAGGTTAAGCGATAATCTGGTACAGCCACAGTTAGGTTAAGCGATAATCTGGTACAGCCACAGTTAGGTTAAGCGATAAACTGGTACAGCCACAGTTAGGTTAAGCGATAAACTGGTACAGCCACAGTTAGGTTAAGCGATAATCTGGTACAGCCACAGTTAGGTTAAGCGATAATCTGGTACAGCCACAGTTAGGTTAAGCGATAAACTGGTACAGCCACAGTTAGGTTAAGCGATAAACTGGTACAGCCACAGTTAGGTTAAGCGATAAACTGGTACAGCCACAGTTAGGTTAAGCGATAAACTGGTACAGCCACAGTTAGGTTAAGCGATAAACTGGTACAGCCACAGTTAGGTTAAGCGATAAACTGGTACAGCCACAGTTAGGTTAAGCGATAAACTGGTACAGCCACAGTTAGGTTAAGCGATAAACTGGTACAGCCACAGTTAGGTTAAGCGATAAACTGGTACAGCCACAGTTAGGTTAAGCGATAAACTGGTACAGCCACAGTTAGGTTAAGCGATAAACTGGTACAGCCACAGTTAGGTTAAGCGATAAACTGGTACAGCCACAGTTAGGTTAAGCGATAAACTGGTACAGCCACAGTTAGGTTAAGCGATAAACTGGTACAGCCACAGTTAGGTTAAGCGATAAACTGGTACAGCCACAGTTAGGTTAAGCGATAAACTGGTACAGCCACAGTTAGGTTAAGCGATAAACTGGTACAGCCACAGTTAGGTTAAGCGATAAACTGGTACAGCCACAGTTAGGTTAAGCGATAAACTGGTACAGCCACAGTTAGGTTAAGCGATAAACTGGTACAGCCACAGTTAGGTTAAGCGATAAACTGGTACAGCCACAGTTAGGTTAAGCGATAAAGTTGGTTAAATTTGGTATTGTGTGGGAAGGGGGCAGAGAGAGAGGGGGGGGGGGGGTGGATAGTGGTGGCAGTACACGGATGCCTGAGTCACCGTCAGATACGTCACGTCGGTTCGATGCTTGTAGCAAGAGGCTGGCGGATGTGTGTCTCTCACTTCTGCAATTTTTCATGTGGTATAACACGAGGGCGGGGGATGATATTTGGTGCCCCTCTGTGTAGGATGTGTGTTGGTGGTGTTGATTTATCTGAGCAATGGTAGTTGTCGGAGGAGTGGGGTATTGTGCTTTTATAGGTGGACCTACTGCTCTGGTTATCATAGTGTCGACGGTGCAATGTGGCAGAGAGGATGCACTCGACATTGTCGCATTCCAGATGTTTACGTATTGTGTGTCTCCGTTGCAGGCCGAGAGTGGTGCATGTTCGAGTGTCTGGCTGACGTGCGATTCACGTTGTGTGCCCAGTCTTACAGCACGTATAGGGACATTCGCATAAATCATCTATATTTGGCCTTGCATCATTTACTAAGCAGTGCCGTGAGACGACCGAACTATTAGGAAAGTACTGATGTACCGCATAATGTTTACCTTCCACCACACGGCGAGTATCGACTGTGCCCAGCGTTGCCACCGCAGGCAGCGGTCACCGTCACCATTGTGCGGCGGAACGGAACATCTATATCCTCAGAGGAGCACTCTTTGCCGCCGGGCGTCACGTCTCGCGGCCTGCCGGCCAGCGCCCACGACGAACTTACTGCATGTATAGGGACAGCGGGAATTTGGCATACTTGATATAACTCTTCATGAGGCGCAAGATATAGGGGTGGATTGCAACTTACGACTGCGAGAAAAGTCCGCCGTTCATCCGCCGGAGTTGCGATTTCGGCGGGGCACGTACGG
>NW_026062912.1:5000-12500 GCF_023897955.1 Schistocerca gregaria | reverse complement strand
TCAGCGGGTAGTCTCGCCTGCTCTGAGGTCGTTGTACGAGGTGTCGCACGCCACACCGCCAGCCGGCTGTGCACGCTACCGAGAAAGTACCGGTATGCGAACCGCCAGGCGACGGGCGCGCATCGCACGTTTAAGGAGACGCGGCCGGCCACACAGGCGACCACGACACTCCCACGTCTCCGAAGCGGGACAAACGCCGCGCGCTTCAGTATACGTAGCCGACCCTCAGCCAGACGTGGCCCGGGAACGGAATCCATGGACCGCAATGTGCGTTCGAAACGTCGATGTTCATGTGTCCTGCAGTTCACATGTCGACGCGCAATTTGCTGCGTTCTTCATCGACCCACGAGCCGAGTGATCCACCGTCCTGGGTGATCTTTTCCTTTTCAGTCTCCCACTGTCTCTTTCAAGACAGTAGCATTTGCGGGACTGAGGCGTCTGACGGCCCCTGTTCCACTATTTTTTTTGTGTCCAACGGCCTCACAGCCGATGGGCGTCGTACGGCTCCACACCGGAGCGGACAGGCACTCGGGCGAACGTCATTCAAAACCGGCGCCAGGCGCCAGGTACCGCAGGCCAGCCGCTCCAGAGCTTCAGCGCTCGTACCACACAACAACAACACTTCCGCTAGTTTTGAGAGGCACGCGTGGTTCCGCACGCGGCGCACGGCCACTGCCGTACAGGTAGCGTGTTGCGCGACACGACACGCACATCGAAAGACATGCAGTCTAGTCGGTAATGATCCTTCCGCAGGTTCACCTACGGAAACCTTGTTACGACTTTTACTTCCTCTAAATGATCAAGTTTGGTCATCTTTCCGGTAGCATCGGCAACGACAGAGTCGATGCCGCGTACCAGTCCGAAGACCTCACTAAATCATTCAATCGGTAGTAGCGACGGGCGGTGTGTACAAAGGGCAGGGACGTAATCAACGCGAGCTTATGACTCGCGCTTACTGGGAATTCCTCGTTCATGGGGAACAATTGCAAGCCCCAATCCCTAGCACGAAGGAGGTTCAGCGGGTTACCCCGACCTTTCGGCCTAGGAAGACACGCTGATTCCTTCAGTGTAGCGCGCGTGCGGCCCAGAACATCTAAGGGCATCACAGACCTGTTATTGCTCAATCTCGTGCGGCTAGAAGCCGCCTGTCCCTCTAAGAAGAAAAGTAATCGCTGACAGCACGAAGGATGTCACGCGACTAGTTAGCAGGCTAGAGTCTCGTTCGTTATCGGAATTAACCAGACAAATCGCTCCACCAACTAAGAACGGCCATGCACCACCACCCACCGAATCAAGAAAGAGCTATCAATCTGTCAATCCTTCCGGTGTCCGGGCCTGGTGAGGTTTCCCGTGTTGAGTCAAATTAAGCCGCAGGCTCCACTCCTGGTGGTGCCCTTCCGTCAATTCCTTTAAGTTTCAGCTTTGCAACCATACTTCCCCCGGAACCCAAAAGCTTTGGTTTCCCGGAGGCTGCCCGCCGAGTCATCGGAGGAACTGCGGCGGATCGCTGGCTGGCATCGTTTATGGTTAGAACTAGGGCGGTATCTGATCGCCTTCGAACCTCTAACTTTCGTTCTTGATTAATGAAAACATACTTGGCAAATGCTTTCGCTTCTGTTCGTCTTGCGACGATCCAAGAATTTCACCTCTAACGTCGCAATACGAATGCCCCCGCCTGTCCCTATTAATCATTACCTCGGGTTCCGAAAACCAACAAAATAGAACCGAGGTCCTATTCCATTATTCCATGCACACAGTATTCAGGCGGGCTTGCCTGCTTTAAGCACTCTAATTTGTTCAAAGTAAACGTGCCGGCCCACCGAGACACTCAACAAAGAGCACCCTGGTAGGATTTAAACGGGGTCCGCCTCGGGACGCGAAAGCACCCCTTCGGCTCGCCCCACCGGCAGGACGTCCCACGATACATGCCAGTTAAACACCGACGGGCGGTGAACCAACAGCGTGGGACACAAATCCAACTACGAGCTTTTTAACCGCAACAACTTTAATATACGCTATTGGAGCTGGAATTACCGCGGCTGCTGGCACCAGACTTGCCCTCCAATAGATACTCGTTAAAGGATTTAAAGTGTACTCATTCCGATTACGGGGCCTCGGATGAGTCCCGTATCGTTATTTTTCGTCACTACCTCCCCGTGCCGGGAGTGGGTAATTTGCGCGCCTGCTGCCTTCCTTGGATGTGGTAGCCGTTTCTCAGGCTCCCTCTCCGGAATCGAACCCTGATTCCCCGTTACCCGTTACAACCATGGTAGGCGCAGAACCTACCATCGACAGTTGATAAGGCAGACATTTGAAAGATGCGTCGCCGGTACGAGGACCGTGCGATCAGCCCAAAGTTATTCAGAGTCACCAAGGCAAACGGACCAGACAAGCCAATCCGATTGGTTTTGATCTAATAAAAGCGTCCCTTCCATCTCTGGTCGGGACTCTGTTTGCATGTATTAGCTCTAGAATTACCACAGTTATCCAAGTAACGTGGGTACGATCTAAGGAACCATAACTGATTTAATGAGCCATTCGCGGTTTCACCTTAATGCGGCTTGTACTGAGACATGCATGGCTTAATCTTTGAGACAAGCATATGACTACTGGCAGGATCAACCAGGGAGCTGCGTCAACTAGAGCTGAGCAGCCGGCCGCCCGGGAGTGTGTCCCGGGGGCCCGCGCGAACACGCAAGCGTCCGCTCAATTATTCTGCAAACAGGAGGAGGCCGAGCTCCCCTGCACGATACACCTCGAAACCCTCTCAGGTCCCGGCGGCGCGCAGCGCCGTCCTAGGTACTTGGTCGGTTTCGAGAGAGGCGCAATCGCCCGGAGTTAGGCGAGTAGACGGTTTTAGTGCGAACACCCTTGCTCCCAACTGAGCTTGCCGCTGCCGACAGAGGCCCGGGAGCGTGCTGTCGTGGCATTGCCGGCGGGAGACAACACGCGCCACCTATGGTGACCGGCAGCTCCAACGCCAGCGCCACACAAGGGCAAAGCCCCACTTGGGTGCAGAAGCGAACTCTCCCAGCACAGCGCACGCGCCAACACGTCCGCACAACTGCGATACAAACCACCTGCGAGAACCGCTGGGGCGACCGAGCAGCAGACGGCGTCGCGGCGCCGAGTGCCAGGCGGCGGCGCATCCTCAACGCACACAGTCCTCAATCAGACCAGCACACTGCAGATGTCCACCGCGCTTCGCACCGGGCTCGGCTGAACCAACTTTGGCCGCCAGGCGCCGCGTGCAGGGTGCGCCGCAGCGTAGCTGCGCCGCCTGCCGGGCCCGTCGGCTGGCGCTCCTGCCACTCGGCGCCCCCCACCAGCCGCCTGTTGCGCGTGCGCCCACGCAGCGCGCGGCCAACACGCCGGGCGGCCCCCCTTCACCGGCCGGGAACAGTCCCACCAAGCCACCGCCGCGTATCGCTTCATACCCACATGGGCCTAGTCACGCGTGTGGATGTGGCGGGTACCGCTGAAACAACCGGTTAATAGCTGTACCGATCGTCGCCATCACAGATTCACCTCCAGCGTGAACAACCGCTCAACAACGGATTTCCAGTTCATTTGCGTATCTTGGGCAGTAAACGTAGATGTCCACCTACATTTGCGAATTCAACAATTCTTGCATGCCAGGATGTCATGTGTCACGACACGCTACATCAGACCACATACACACTGCGACATGTGCAGAAGAGAACACGTGGAAGGTGGCCCGCGCACGTATGCGATGTACCTTCCGCGATCCACTGTCAACCGGCATCTGCGGCATGTCCCAGATATGGAACGCGGTCCACCAGGGTAGCACTTTGTGTGAGGCAATACGACAAAGTCGGAATACACGCGTCACTACATCAGACGGCTCACGCTGACCTGACCTGACCTGACTCACCGCACCACCACCCCCAGCGACCCAGGGTGACATACAATGCGTTCGTACGTTCCTCCCACACGCCTCTACGGCGTACCACAGTGCAACCTAGCTGTTATTGGGAGACGAGACAAGTAGCATCAAGCACAACATATGGAAATTGAGATTCGACACCGTTGGGCACAGCCAGCGTACGGTCACACGTATCACACTACTTCACTCTGTACGTAACGACCGATGATCGGTACAGCGTGTGGGTTACGCGTACGACATCAGCGGACAATGGACACAGACCATACCACGACGTACACTGAGGGCGTCGACATCTGAATGCAACTGAACAGCTGCGAGGCTCATTTAACACTCAAACGCCAGACCGACCAGCTTGAGAGGACAGAGACACAAAGAGGGGGACAGAGGGGGACAGAGGGGGGGGAGGGGGGGGGGTCGGCGATATAGTCCTATTGCAGTACAATTGACAGTGGATAGCAGGAATATGTGGAAAGTAAGCAACACTCGCAAGACATCTACATGAGGATAACAACGACACCAGAGATTCCGAGCAGTGAACTATGTTAGGCAAAGGGACAACGTGGGTTAGGTTAAGGGACAACGTGGGTTAGGTTAAGGGACAACGTGGGTTAGGTTAAGGGACAACGTGGGTTAGGTTAAGGGACAACGTGGGTTAGGTTAAGGGACAACGTGGGTTAGGTTAAGGGACAACGTGGGTTAGGTTAAGGGACAACGTGGGTTAGGTTAAGGGACAACGTGGGTTAGGTTAAGGGACAACGTGGGTTAGGTTAAGGGACAACGTGGGTTAGGTTAAGGGACAACGTGGGTTAGGTTAAGGGACAACGTGGGTTAGGTTAAGGGACAACGTGGGTTAGGTTAAGGGACAACGTGGGTTAGGTTAAGGGACAACGTGGGTTAGGTTAAGGGACAACGTGGGTTAGGTTAAGGGACAACGTGGGTTAGGTTAAGGGACAACGTGGGTTAGGTTAAGGGACAACGTGGGTTAGGTTAAGGGACAACGTGGGTTAGGTTAAGGGACAACGTGGGTTAGGTTAAGGGACAACGTGGGTTAGGTTAAGGGACAACGTCGGTTAGGTTAAGGGACAACGTCGGTTAGGTTAAGGGACAACGTCGGTTAGGTTAAGGGACAACGTCGGTTAGGTTAAGGGACAACGTCGGTTAGGTTAAGGGACAACGTCGGTTAGGTTAAGGGACAACGTCGGTTAGGTTAAGGGACAACGTGGGTTAGGTTAAGGGACAACGTGGGTTAGGTTAAGGGACAACTTGAGTTAGGTTAAGGGACAACTTGAGTTAGGTTAAGGGACAAATTGAGTTAGGTTAAGGGACAAATTGAGTTAGGTTAAGGGACAAATTGAGTTAGGTTAAGGGACAAATTGAGTTAGGTTAAGGGACAACTTGAGTTAGGTTAAGGGACAAATTGAGTTAGGTTAAGGGACAAATTGAGTTAGGTTAAGGGACAAATTGAGTTAGGTTAAGGGACAACTTGAGTTAGGTTAAGGGACAACTTGAGTTAGGTTAAGGGACAACTTGAGTTAGGTTAAGGGACAACTTGAGTTAGGTTAAGGGACAACTTGAGTTAGGTTAAGGGACAACTTGAGTTAGGTTAAGGGACAACTTGAGTTAGGTTAAGGGACAACTTGAGTTAGGTTAAGGGACAACTTGAGTTAGGTTAAGGGACAACTTGAGTTAGGTTAAGGGACAACTTGAGTTAGGTTAAGGGACAACTTGAGTTAGGTTAAGGGACAACTTGAGTTAGGTTAAGGGACAACTTGAGTTAGGTTAAGGGACAACTTGAGTTAGGTTAAGGGACAACTTGAGTTAGGTTAAGGGACAACTTGAGTTAGGTTAAGGGACAACTTGAGTTAGGTTAAGGGACAACTTGAGTTAGGTTAAGGGACAACTTGAGTTAGGTTAAGGGACAACTTGAGTTAGGTTAAGGGACAACGTGGGTTAGGTTAAGGGACAAATTGAGTTAGGTTAAGGGACAACTTGAGTTAGGTTAAGGGACAACTTGAGTTAGGTTAAGGGACAACTTGAGTTAGGTTAAGGGACAACTTGAGTTAGGTTAAGGGACAACTTGAGTTAGGTTAAGGGACAACTTGAGTTAGGTTAAGGGACAACTTGAGTTAGGTTAAGGGACAACTTGAGTTAGGTTAAGGGACAACTTGAGTTAGGTTAAGGGACAACTTGAGTTAGGTTAAGGGACAACTTGAGTTAGGTTAAGGGACAACTTGAGTTAGGTTAAGGGACAACTTGAGTTAGGTTAAGGGACAACTTGAGTTAGGTTAAGGGACAACTTGAGTTAGGTTAAGGGACAACTTGAGTTAGGTTAAGGGACAACTTGAGTTAGGTTAAGGGACAACTTGAGTTAGGTTAAGGGACAACTTGAGTTAGGTTAAGGGACAACTTGAGTTAGGTTAAGGGACAAATTGAGTTAGGTTAAGGGACAAATTGAGTTAGGTTAAGGGACAAATTGAGTTAGGTTAAGGGACAAATTGAGTTAGGTTAAGGGACAAATTGAGTTAGGTTAAGGGACAAATTGAGTTAGGTTAAGGGACAAATTGAGTTAGGTTAAGGGACAAATTGAGTTAGGTTAAGGGACAAATTGAGTTAGGTTAAGGGACAAATTGAGTTAGGTTAAGGGACAAATTGAGTTAGGTTAAGGGACAAATTGAGTTAGGTTAAGGGACAAATTGAGTTAGGTTAAGGGACAAATTGAGTTAGGTTAAGGGACAAATTGAGTTAGGTTAAGCGATAATCTGGTACAGCCACAGTTAGGTTAAGCGATAATCTGGTACAGCCACAGTTAGGTTAAGCGATAATCTGGTACAGCCACAGTTAGGTTAAGCGATAATCTGGTACAGCCACAGTTAGGTTAAGCGATAATCTGGTACAGCCACAGTTAGGTTAAGCGATAAACTGGTACAGCCACAGTTAGGTTAAGCGATAAACTGGTACAGCCACAGTTAGGTTAAGCGATAAACTGGTACAGCCACAGTTAGGTTAAGCGATAAACTGGTACAGCCACAGTTAGGTTAAGCGATAAACTGGTACAGCCACAGTTAGGTTAAGCGATAAACTGGTACAGCCACAGTTAGGTTAAGCGATAAACTGGTACAGCCACAGTTAGGTTAAGCGATAAACTGGTACAGCCACAGTTAGGTTAAGCGATAAACTGGTACAGCCACAGTTAGGTTAAGCGATAAACTGGTACAGCCACAGTTAGGTTAAGCGATAATCTGGTACAGCCACAGTTAGGTTAAGCGATAATCTGGTACAGCCACAGTTAGGTTAAGCGATAAACTGGTACAGCCACAGTTAGGTTAAGCGATAAACTGGTACAGCCACAGTTAGGTTAAGCGATAATCTGGTACAGCCACAGTTAGGTTAAGCGATAATCTGGTACAGCCACAGTTAGGTTAAGCGATAAACTGGTACAGCCACAGTTAGGTTAAGCGATAAACTGGTACAGCCACAGTTAGGTTAAGCGATAAACTGGTACAGCCACAGTTAGGTTAAGCGATAAACTGGTACAGCCACAGTTAGGTTAAGCGATAAACTGGTACAGCCACAGTTAGGTTAAGCGATAAACT
>NW_026062911.1:27500-30000 GCF_023897955.1 Schistocerca gregaria | reverse complement strand
GAGTCAAAAGTGGTGGACCGACGGTCACTCCAGCCGCACCTGTGAATGCGCCACCCCCACCGCCCGACTCGCAACTCGAGCGGATGTACGGCGGACTTTTCCCGCAATCGTACATTGCAGTCCACCCCTATATCTTCCACTTCATGAAGAGTTATCTCCCAAAAGCCAAAGTCCCGCTGTCCCAATACATGCTCTGGACGGCGGGCCGCGAGACGTGACGCCCGGTGGCAAAGAGTGCGCCGCTGAGGATATAGAGGGTCCGTCCCCCCGCACAGTGGTGACGGTGTGCGGGTAGTGTTTCCGACACCGCTTCCTGCGGTGGCAACGCTGGGGCAGAGTCGATACTCGCCCACTGGTGGAAGGTAAGCATTCTGCTTTACATCAGTACATAACTAATATTTCAGTCGTCTGACGTCCCTGCTTAGTAAATGATGCAGGACCACATACATAGATGATACATACTGTAAACTGGGGAGGACAGTGTGAACCGCACTCGACCCAGTCACCCTATCTCACAGTCCACTCTGTGTGTAACAAAGCGAAAGCACCAAAGCACTATCGTTCAACAACATCCATTTTATCCTCGCTGCCACAGGACACTATCCAAAGAACGACAAGAGGAACGTCACGTCCACTAATAAGACAGAATGTCTCACACCACCCGCAAACAACGCAGCTCAAATCAGCCAGCAACACCCACAGTGGTCCACCCAGTATCAACACAGGACGCAACGCCACGCCACAACACAAAAGGTACAAGTAATAAAATACCCTTTGGCCACACTCCTTATAAAGGCATCGAACCAACCCACCACCTGACACCAGCCAAACGTACATCCTGATTTGACACATCTCTGGCAACCTAACCCACGTTGGCCCTTAACCTAACCCACGTTGGCCCTTAACCTAACCCACGTTGGCCCTTAACCTAACCCACGTTGGCCCTTAACCTAACCCACGTTGGCCCTTAACCTAACCCACGTTGGCCCTTAACCTAACCCACGTTGGCCCTTAACCTAACCCACGTTGGCCCTTAACCTAACCCACGTTGGCCCTTAACCTAACCCACGTTGGCCCTTAACCTAACCCACGTTGGCCCTTAACCTAACCCACGTTGGCCCTTAACCTAACCCACGTTGGCCCTTAACCTAACCCACGTTGGCCCTTAACCTAACCCACGTTGGCCCTTAACCTAACCCACGTTGGCCCTTAACCTAACCCACGTTGGCCCCTTAACCTAACCCACGTTGGCCCTTAACCTAACCCACGTTGGCCCCTTAACCTAACCCACGTTGGCACCTTAACCTAAGTTACGCTGCACCTTAACCCAAGTTACGCTGCACCTTAACCCAAGTTACGCTGCACCTTAACCCAAGTTACGCTGCACCTTAACCCAAGTTACGCTGCACCTTAACCCAAGTTACGCTGCACCTTAACCCAAGTTACGCTGCACCTTAACCCAAGTTACGCTGCACCTTAACCCAAGTTACGCTGCACCTTAACCCAAGTTACGCTGCACCTTAACCCAAGTTACGCTGCACCTTAACCCAAGTTACGCTGCACCTTAACCCAAGTTACGCTGCACCTTAACCCAAGTTACGCTGCACCTTAACCCAAGTTACGCTGCACCTTAACCCAAGTTACGCTGCACCTTAACCCAAGTTACGCTGCACCTTAACCCAAGTTACGCTGCACCTTAACCCAAGTTACGCTGCACCTTAACCCAAGTTACGCTGCACCTTAACCCAAGTTACGCTGCACCTTAACCCAAGTTACGCTGCACCTTAACCCAAGTTACGCTGCACCTTAACCCAAGTTACGCTGCACCTTAACCCAAGTTACGCTGCACCTTAACCCAAGTTACGCTGCACCTTAACCTAACTTACGCTGCACCTTAACCTAACTTACGCTGCACCTTAACCTAACTTACGCTGCACCTTAACCTAACTTACGCTGCACCTTAACCTAACTTACGCTGCACCTTAACCTAACTTACGCTGCACCTTAACCTAACTTACACTGCACCTTAACTGTCACATGTAACGTCACAGGAATGTAGCTTTGCCTAACAGCAACCCTCTGAACATAGTTCACTGCTTGGATCCTCTGGTGTCATGTGTATTTCTTGATGCCATGGTGCGTACCCTCACATAAAGGTCTTTCGAGTGTTGCGTACTTTCTACACAGTCCCGCTAACCACTGGAAGGGTGTACCGCTACAGAACGAATATCGCCCTCCCCTCCTGCCCTTCCAAGCTGGTCGGTCAGGCGTTTGTTTGTGAAATGAGCCTTGCAGCTGTTCAGTTGCATTCGGTTGTCGATGCAGTCAGTGTACGTTGTGGTACGGCCTGTGTGGACTGTCCGCTGATGTACGCGTAACCCACAATGATCATCCGTCGTTACGTACTGAGTGACATAATGTGGCACATGCTTGACCGTACACCGGCTGCGCCCTACAATGGCGAATCATAAGGGCCATATGTTGTGCACGATGCTACTTG
>NW_026062911.1:15000-17500 GCF_023897955.1 Schistocerca gregaria | reverse complement strand
AACCTAACCCACGTTGGCCCTTAACCTAACCCACGTTGGCCCTTAACCTAACCCACGTTGGCCCTTAACCTAACCCACGTTGGCCCTTAACCTAACCCACGTTGGCCCTTAACCTAACCCACGTTGGCCCTTAACCTAACCCACGTTGGCCCTTAACCTAACCCACGTTGGCCCTTAACCTAACCCACGTTGGCCCTTAACCTAACCCACGTTGGCCCTTAACCTAACCCACGTTGGCCCTTAACCTAACCCACGTTGGCCCTTAACCTAACCCACGTTGGCCCTTAACCTAACCCACGTTGGCCCTTAACCTAACCCACGTTGGCCCCTTAACCTAACCCACGTTGGCCCCTTAACCTAACCCACGTTGGCCCCTTAACCTAACCCACGTTGGCACCTTAACCCAAGTTACGCTGCACCTTAACCCAAGTTACGCTGCACCTTAACCCAAGTTACGCTGCACCTTAACC
Organism: Schistocerca gregaria; assembly: GCF_023897955.1. NCBI lineage: Eukaryota > Metazoa > Arthropoda > Insecta > Orthoptera > Acrididae > Schistocerca > Schistocerca gregaria. The sequence continues at coordinate 17,030 of NW_026062911.1, read as the reverse complement.
CAAGTTACGCTGCACCTTAACCCAAGTTACGCTGCACCTTAACCCAAGTTACGCTGCACCTTAACCCAAGTTACGCTGCACCTTAACCCAAGTTACGCTGCACCTTAACCCAAGTTACGCTGCACCTTAACCCAAGTTACGCTGCACCTTAACCCAAGTTACGCTGCACCTTAACCCAAGTTACGCTGCACCTTAACCCAAGTTACGCTGCACCTTAACCCAAGTTACGCTGCACCTTAACCCAAGTTACGCTGCACCTTAACCCAAGTTACGCTGCACCTTAACCCAAGTTACGCTGCACCTTAACCCAAGTTACGCTGCACCTTAACCCAAGTTACGCTGCACCTTAACCCAAGTTACGCTGCACCTTAACCCAAGTTACGCTGCACCTTAACCCAAGTTACGCTGCACCTTAACCCAAGTTACGCTGCACCTTAACCCAAGTTACGCTGCACCTTAACCCAAGTTACGCTGCACCTTAACCCAAGTTACGCTGCACCTTAACCCAAGTTACGCTGCACCTTAACCTAACTTACGCTGCACCTTAACCTAACTTACGCTGCACCTTAACCTAACTTACGCTGCACCTTAACCTAACTTACTTACGCTGCACCTTAACCTAACTTACGCTGCACCTTAACCTAACTTACACTGCACCTTAACTGTCACATGTAACGTCACAGGAATGTAGCTTTGCCTAACAGCAACCCTCTGAACATAGTTCACTGCTTGGATCCTCTGGTGTCATGTGTATTTCTTGATGCCATGGTGCGTACCCTCACATAAAGGTCTTTCGAGTGTTGCGTACTTTCTACACAGTCCCGCTAACCACTGGAAGGGTGTACCGCTACAGAACGAATATCGCCCTCCCCTCCTGCCCTTCCAAGCTGGTCGGTCAGGCGTTTGTTTGTGAAATGAGCCTTGCAGCTGTTCAGTTGCATTCGGTTGTCGATGCAGTCAGTGTACGTTGTGGTACGGCCTGTGTGGACTGTCCGCTGATGTACGCGTAACCCACACTGATCATCCGTCGTTACGTACTGAGTGACATAATGTGGCACATGCTTGACCGTACACCGGCTGCGCCCTACAATGGCGAATCATAAGGGCCATATGTTGTGCACGATGCTACTTGTCTCGTCTCCCCATTACAGCGAGATTGCACTGTTGTACGCCGTACAGACATGTGGTAGGTAGGTACGGACGAAAGTATTGCATGTTGGCCCCCCCCCCCCCCCCCCTCCTCCCTCTGCCGGGAATCAGCGTGAGCCGTCTGTTGATGTAGCGACGAGGGTTTTCCTATTTAATCGTATTGCCCCACACAACATGATAGCACGGTGGACCGCGTTCCACATCTGCGACATGCTACAGAGGCCGGTTGACAGTCGACCGCGCAAGGGACATTGCACACGTGCGCGGACCATCTTCCACGTGTTCTCTCGTGTACATGCCGCAGTGTGTATGTGGGCTGATGTAGCGTGTCGTGACACATAACATGCAGGCATGCCAGAATCGTAGATTTCGCAAATGTAGATTGACGTATACGTTTGCTGCCAAAGATCCGCAAATGAACTGGAAATCAGTTGTTGAGCGGTTGTTCGCGCTGCAGGTGCATCGGTGATAGCGACGATCGGTACATCTATGAACCGGTTGTTTCGGCGGTACCCGCCATGCCCCCGAACCTGAGTTGGCCATGTGGGTATGAAGCGATACGAGGCTGTGGCTTGGCGGGACAGTCCCCGGCCGGTGAGGGGGGGCCGCCCGGCGTGCTGGCCGCGCGCTGCGTGAGCGCACGCACTACAGCCGGCTGGTGGGGGGCGCCCAGTGGCAGGAGCGCCGGCCGACGGGCCCGGCTGGCGTCCCAGCTATGCGCCGGCGCACCCTGCGCGCGGCGCCAGGCGGCCAAAGTGGGTTCTGCCGAGCCCGGTGCGAAGCGCGGTGGACATCTGCAGTGTGCTGGTCCGATTGCGGACTGTGTGCGTTGAGGATGCGCCGCCGCCCGGCACTCGGCGTCGCGACGCCGTCTGCTGCTC
>NW_026062911.1:0-5000 GCF_023897955.1 Schistocerca gregaria | reverse complement strand
ACCTTAACCCAAGTTACGCTGCACCTTAACCCAAGTTACGCTGCACCTTAACCTAACTTACGCTGCACCTTAACCTAACTTACGCTGCACCTTAACCTAACTTACGCTGCACCTTAACCTAACTTACGCTGCACCTTAACCTAACTTACGCTGCACCTTAACCTAACTTACGCTGCACCTTAACCTAACTTACACTGCACCTTAACTGTCACATGTAACGTCACAGGAATGTAGCTTTGCCTAACAGCAACCCTCTGAACATAGTTCACTGCTTGGATCCTCTGGTGTCATGTGTATTTCTTGATGCCATGGTGCGTACCCTCACATAAAGGTCTTTCGAGTGTTGCGTACTTTCTACACAGTCCCGCTAACCACTGGAAGGGTGTACCGCTACAGAACGAATATCGCCCTCCCCTCCTGCCCTTCCAAGCTGGTCGGTCAGAGCGTTTGTTTGTGAAATGAGCCTTGCAGCTGTTCAGTTGCATTCGGTTGTCGATGCAGTCAGTGTACGTTGTGGTACGGCCTGTGTGGACTGTCCGCTGATGTACGCGTAACCCACACTGATCATCCGTCGTTACGTACTGAGTGACATAATGTGGCACATGCTTGACCGTACACCGGCTGCGCCCTACAATGGCGAATCATAAGGGCCATATGTTGTGCACGATGCTACTTGTCTCGTCTCCCCATTACAGCGAGATTGCACTGTTGTACGCCGTACAGACATGTGGTAGGTAGGTACGGACGAAAGTATTGCATGTTGGCCCCCCCCCCCCCCCCCTCCTCCCTCTGCCGGGAATCAGCGTGAGCCGTCTGTTGATGTAGCGACGAGGGTTTTCCTATTTAATCGTATTGCCCCACACAACATGATAGCACGGTGGACCGCGTTCCACATCTGCGACATGCTACAGAGGCCGGTTGACAGTCGACCGCGCAAGGGACATTGCACACGTGCGCGGACCATCTTCCACGTGTTCTCTCGTGTACATGCCGCAGTGTGTATGTGGGCTGATGTAGCGTGTCGTGACACATAACATGCAGGCATGCCAGAATCGTAGATTTCGCAAATGTAGATTGACGTATACGTTTGCTGCCAAAGATCCGCAAATGAACTGGAAATCAGTTGTTGAGCGGTTGTTCGCGCTGCAGGTGCATCGGTGATAGCGACGATCGGTACATCTATGAACCGGTTGTTTCGGCGGTACCCGCCATGCCCCCGAACCTGAGTTGGCCATGTGGGTATGAAGCGATACGAGGCTGTGGCTTGGCGGGACAGTCCCCGGCCGGTGAGGGGGGGCCGCCCGGCGTGCTGGCCGCGCGCTGCGTGAGCGCACGCACTACAGCCGGCTGGTGGGGGGCGCCCAGTGGCAGGAGCGCCGGCCGACGGGCCCGGCTGGCGTCCCAGCTATGCGCCGGCGCACCCTGCGCGCGGCGCCAGGCGGCCAAAGTGGGTTCTGCCGAGCCCGGTGCGAAGCGCGGTGGACATCTGCAGTGTGCTGGTCCGATTGCGGACTGTGTGCGTTGAGGATGCGCCGCCGCCCGGCACTCGGCGTCGCGACGCCGTCTGCTGCTCGGTCGCCCCCAGCGGTTCTCGCAGGTGGTTTGTATCGCAGCTCTGCGGACGTGTTGGCGCGTGCGCTGTGCTGGGAGAGTTCGCTTCTGCACCCAAGTGGGGCTTTGCCCTTCTGTGGCGCTGGCGTTGGAGCTGCCGGTCACCGTAGGTGGCGCGTGTTGTTTCCCGCCGGCAATGCCACGACAGCACGCTCCCGGGCCTCTGTCGGCAGCGGCAAGCTCAGTTGGGAGCACGGGTGTTCGCACTGAAAGCGTCTACTCGCCCATCTCCGGGCGATTGCGCCTCTCTCGAACCCGACCAAGTACTTAGGACGGCGCTGCGCGCCGCCGGGACCTGAGAGGGTTTCGAGGTGTATCGTGCAGGGGAGCTCAGCCTCCTCCTGTTTGCAGAATAATTGAGCGGACGCTTGCGTGTTCGCGCGGGCCCTCGGGACACACTCCCGGGCGGCCGGCTGCTCAGCTCTCGTTGACGCAGCTCCCTGGTTGATCCTGCCAGTAGTCATATGCTTGTCTCAAAGATTAAGCCATGCATGTCTCAGTACAAGCCGCATTAAGGTGAAACCGCGAATGGCTCATTAAATCAGTTATGGTTCCTTAGATCGTACCCACGTTACTTGGATAACTGTGGTAATTCTAGAGCTAATACATGCAAACAGAGTCCCGACCAGAGATGGAAGGGACGCTTTTATTAGATCAAAACCAATCGGATTGGCTCGTCTGGTCCGTTTGCCTTGGTGACTCTGAATAACTTTGGGCTGATCGCACGGTCCTCGTACCGGCGACGCATCTTTCAAATGTCTGCCTTATCAACTGTCGATGGTAGGTTCTGCGCCTACCATGGTTGTAACGGGTAACGGGGAATCAGGGTTCGATTCCGGAGAGGGAGCCTGAGAAACGGCTACCACATCCAAGGAAGGCAGCAGGCGCGCAAATTACCCACTCCCGGCACGGGGAGGTAGTGACGAAAAATAACGATACGGGACTCATCCGAGGCCCCGTAATCGGAATGAGTACACTTTAAATCCTTTAACGAGTATCTATTGGAGGGCAAGTCTGGTGCCAGCAGCCGCGGTAATTCCAGCTCCAATAGCGTATATTAAAGTTGTTGCGGTTAAAAAGCTCGTAGTTGGATTTGTGTCCCACGCTGTTGGTTCACCGCCCGTCGGTGTTTAACTGGCATGTATCGTGGGACGTCCTGCCGGTGGGGCGAGCCGAAGGCGTGCTTGCGCGTCCCGAGGCGGACCCCGTTGAAATCCTACCAGGGTGCTCTTAGTTGAGTGTCTCGGTGGGCCGGCACGTTTACTTTGAACAAATTAGAGTGCTTAAAGCAGGCAAGCCCGCCTGAATACTGTGTGCATGGAATAATGGAATAGGACCTCGGTTCTATTTTGTTGGTTTTCGGAACCCGAGGTAATGATTAATAGGGACAGGCGGGGGCATTCGTATTGCGACGTTAGAGGTGAAATTCTTGGATCGTCGCAAGACGAACAGAAGCGAAAGCATTTGCCAAGTATGTTTTCATTAATCAAGAACGAAAGTTAGAGGTTCGAAGGCGATCAGATACCGCCCTAGTTCTAACCATAAACGATGCCAGCCAGCGATCCGCCGCAGTTCCTCCGATGACTCGGCGGGCAGCCTCCGGGAAACCAAAGCTTTTGGGTTCCGGGGGAAGTATGGTTGCAAAGCTGAAACTTAAAGGAATTGACGGAAGGGCACCACCAGGAGTGGAGCCTGCGGCTTAATTTGACTCAACACGGGAAACCTCACCAGGCCCGGACACCGGAAGGATTGACAGATTGATAGCTCTTTCTTGATTCGGTGGGTGGTGGTGCATGGCCGTTCTTAGTTGGTGGAGCGATTTGTCTGGTTAATTCCGATAACGAACGAGACTCTAGCCTGCTAACTAGTCGCGTGACATCCTTCGTGCTGTCAGCGATTACTTTTCTTCTTAGAGGGACAGGCGGCTTCTAGCCGCACGAGATTGAGCAATAACAGGTCTGTGATGCCCTTAGATGTTCTGGGCCGCACGCGCGCTACACTGAAGGAATCAGCGTGTCTTCCTAGGCCGAAAGGTCGGGGTAACCCGCTGAACCTCCTTCGTGCTAGGGATTGGGGCTTGCAATTGTTCCCCATGAACGAGGAATTCCCAGTAAGCGCGAGTCATAAGCTCGCGTTGATTACGTCCCTGCCCTTTGTACACACCGCCCGTCGCTACTACCGATTGAATGATTTAGTGAGGTCTTCGGACTGGTACGCGGCATCGACTCTGTCGTTGCCGATGCTACCGGAAAGATGACCAAACTTGATCATTTAGAGGAAGTAAAAGTCGTAACAAGGTTTCCGTAGGTGAACCTGCGGAAGGATCATTACCGACTAGACTGCATGTCTTTCGATGTGCGTGTCGTGTCGCGCAACACGCTACCTGTACGGCAGTAGCCGTGCGCCGCGTGCGGAACCACGCGTGCCTCTCAAAACTAGCGCAAGTGTTGTTGTGTGGTACGAGCGCTGAAGCTCTGGAGCGGCTGGCCTGCGGCACCTGGCGCCTGGCGCCGGTTTTGAATGACTTTCGCCCGAGTGCCTGTCCGCTCCGGTGTGGAGCCGTACGACGCCCATCGGCCGTCAGGCCGTTGGACACAAAGTAATGGAACAGGGGCCGTCAAACGCCTCAGTCCCGCCTCTGCAACTGTCTTGAAAGAGACGGTGGAGAACTGAAAAGATAAAGATCACCCAGGACGGTGGATCACTCGGCTCGTGGGTCGATGAAGAACGCAGCAAATTGCGCGTCGACATGTGAACTGCAGGACACATGAACATCGACGTTTCGAACGCACATTGCGGTCCATGGATTCCGTTCCCGGGCCACGTCTGGCTGAGGGTCGGCTACGTATACTGAAGCGCGCGGCGTTTGTCCCGCTTCGGGCGCCTGGGAGTGTCGTGGTCGCCTGTGTGGCCGGCCGCGTCTCCTTAAACGTGCGATGCGCGCCCGTCGCCTGGCGGTTCGCATACCGGTGCTTTCTCGGTAGCGTGCACAGCCGGCTGGCGGTGTGGCGTGCGACACCTCGTACAACGACCTCAGAGCAGGCGAGACTACCCGCTGAATTTAAGCATATTACTAAGCGGAGGAAAAGAAACTAACAAGGATTCCCCCAGTAGCGGCGAGCGAACAGGGAAGAGTCCAGCACCGAACCCCGCAGGCTGCCGCCTGTCGTGGCATGTGGTGTTCGGGAGGGTCCACTACCCCGACGCCTCGCGCCGAGCCCAAGTCCAACTTGAATGAGGCCACGGCCCGTAGAGGGTGCCAGGCCCGTAGCGGCCGGTGCGAGCGTCGGCGGGACCTCTCCTTCGAGTCGGGTTGCTTGAGAGTGCAGCTCCAAGTGGGTGGTAAACTCCATCTGAGACTAAATATGACCACGAGACCGATAGCGAAC
>NW_026062910.1:0-30156 GCF_023897955.1 Schistocerca gregaria | reverse complement strand
ATGTAGTGCAGGCATTCACATGGAGTGCAGCCTACACATGAAGTGCTGCCTTCACATGGAGTGCAGCCATTCATATGGAATGCAGCCTTCACATGGTGTACTGCCTTCGCATGGAGTGCTGCCTTCACATGGACTGCAGCCACAAGGTTTGTTGTTCTCAAAATATGAGCCTTCCTTCACAAGGAGTGCAGCCTTTGCAAGGAGTGCAGCCTTTGCAAGGAGTGCAGCCTTCACAAGGAGTGCAGCCTTCGCAAGGAATGCAGCCTTCAAATGCATTGCAGCCTTCGCAAGGAGTACAGCCTTCGCAAGGAGTGCAGCATTCGCAAGGAATACAGCATTCGTATGGAGTGGAGCCTTCGCAATGAGTGCAGCCTTCACATGGAGTGCTGCCTTCGCATGGAGTGCTGCCTTCACATGGAGTGCTGCCTTCACATGGACTGCAGCCACAAGGTGTGTTGTTCTCAAAATATGAGCTTTCCTTCACAAGGAGTGCAGCCTTTGCAAGGAGTGCAGCCTTTGCAAGGAGTGCAGCCTTCGCAAGGAATGCAGCCTTCACATGCATTGCAGCCTTCGCAAGGAGTACAGCCTTCGCAAATAGTGCAGCATTCGCAAGGAATACAGCATTCGCATGGAGTGGAGCCTTCGCAATGAGTGCAGCCTTTGCATGGAGTGCAGCCTTCACAAAGAGTGCCGCCTTTGCATGGAGTGTGGCCTTTGCATGGATTTCAACCTTCACATGGAGTGCAGCCTTCACATGGAGTGAAGCCTTCACATGGAATGCAGCCATTCATATGGAATGCAGCCTTCACATGGAGTGCAGCCTTAACATGGAGTGCTGCCTTCGCATGGAGTGCTGCCTTCACATGGACTGCAGCCACAAGGTGTGTTGTCCTCAAAAGATGAGCTTTCCTTCACAAGGAGTGCAGCCTTTGCAAGGAGTGGAGCCTTTGCAAGGAGTGCAGCCTTTGCAAGGAGTGCAGCATTTGCAATGAGTGCAGCCTTCGCAAGGAATGCAGCCTTCACATGCATTGCAGACTTCGCAAGGAGTACAGCCTTCGCAAGGAGTGCAGCATTCGCAAGGAGTGCAGCATTCGCAAGGAGTCGAGCCTTCGCATGGAGTGCAGCCTTCGCAAGGAGTGCCGCCTTTGCATGGAGTGTGGCCTTTGCATGGATTTCAGCCTTCACATGGAGTGCAGCCTTCACATGGGGTGAAGCCTTCACATGGAGTGTAGCCTTCCCAATGGAGTGCAACATTGGCATGGGGTGTAGCCTTCGCAAGGACTTCATCAGTCGCATGGGGTGCAGCCTTCACACCTACAGCAGCATTCGCATGGGGTACAGCCTTCGTATGTAGTGCAGGCATTCACATGGAGTGCAGCCTACACATGAAGTGCAGCCTTCACATGGAGTGCAGCCACAATGTGTCTTGTCCTCAAAAGATGAGCTTTCCTTTACAAGGAGTGCAGCCTTTGCAAGGAGTGGAGCCTTTGCGAGGAGTGCAGAATTTGCAAGGAGTGCAGCCTTTGCAAGGAGTTCAGCCTTCGCAAGGAATGCAGCCTTCACATGCATTGCAGCCTTTGCAAGGAGTACTGCCGTTGCAAGGAGTACAGCATTCGCAAGGAGTGCAGCATCCGCAAGGAGTGCAGCATTCGCAAGGAGTGGAGCCCTTTCATGGAGTGCAGCCTTCGCAAAGAGAGCCGCCTTTGCTTGGAGTGTGGCCTTTGCATGGTTTTCAGCCTTCACATGGAGTGCAGCCTTCACATGGAGTGAAGCCTTCACATGGAGTGTAGCCTTCAAAATGGAGTGCAACATTGGCATGGAGTGTAGCTTTCGCAAGGAGTGCATCAGTCGCATGGGGTGCACCCTTCACAACTACAGCAGCATCAGCATGGAGTACAGCCTTCGTATGCAGTGCAGGCATTCACATGGAGTGCAGCCTACACATGAAGTGCAGCCTTCACATGGAATGCAGCCTTCACATGGAGTGCAGCCATTCATATGGAATGCCGCCTTCACATGGAGTGCAGCCTTCACATGGAGTGCTGCCTTCGCATGGAGTGCTGCCTTCACAAGGACTGCAGCCACAAGGTGTGTTGTCCTCAAAAGATGAGCTTTCCTTCACAAGGAGTGCAGCCTTTGCAAGGAGTGGAGCCTTTGCAAGGAGTGCAGCCTTTGCAAGGAGTGCAGCCTTCGCAAGGAGTGCAGCAGTCGCAAGGAGTGCAGCATTCGCAAGGAGTCGAGAATTCGGAAGGAGTGCAGCCTTCGCACGGTGTGCAGCCTTCGCAAAGAGTGCCGCCTTTGCATGGAGTGTGGACTTTGCATGGATTTCAGCCTTCACATGGAGTGCAGCCTTCACATGGAGTGAAGCCTTCACATGGAGTGTAGCCTTCCCAATGGAGTGCAACATTGACATGGAGTGTAGCCTTCGCAAGGAGTGCATCAGTCGCATAGGGTGCAGCCTTCACACCTACAGAAGCATTAGCATGGGGTACAGCCTTCGTATGTAGTGCAGGCATTCACATGGAGTGCAGCCTACACATGAAGTGCAGCCTTCACATGGAGTGCAGCCTTCACATGGAGTGCAGCCATTCATATGGAATGCAGCCTTCACATGGAGTGCAGCCTTCACATGGAGTGCTGCCTTCGCATAGAGTGCTGCCTTCACATGGACTGCAGCCACAAGGTGTGTTGTCCTCAAAATATGAGTTTTCCTTCACAAGGAGTGCAGCCTGTGCAAGGAGTGGAGCCTTTGCAAGGAGTAGAGCCTTTGCAAGGAGTGCAGCCTTTGCAAGGAGTGCAGCCTTCGCAAGGAGTGCAGCCTTCGCAAGGAACGATGCCTTCACATGCATTGCAGCCTTTGCAAAAAGTACAGCCTTCGCAAGGAGTGCAGCATTCGCAAGGAGTGCAGCATTCGCAAGGAGTGCAGCCTTTGCATGGAATTCAGCCTTCGCAAAGAGTGCCGCCTTTGCATGGAGTGTGGCCTTTGCATGGATTTCAGCATTCACATGGAGTGCAGCCTTCACATGGAGTGAAGCCTTCACATGGAGTGTAGCCTTCCCAATGGAGTGCAACATTGGCATGGAGTGTAGCCTTCGCAAGGAGTGCATCAGTCACATGGGGTGCAGCCTTCACACCTACAGCAGCATTCGCATGGGGTACAGCCTTCGTATGTAGTGCAGGCATTCACATGGAGTGCAGCCTACACATGAAGTGCAGCCTTCACATGGAGTGCAGCCTTCACATGGAGTGCAGCCATTCATATGGAATGCAGCCTTCACATGGAGTGCAGCCTTCACATGGAGTGCTGCCTTCGCATGTAGTGCTGCCTTCACATGGACTGCAGCCACAAGGTGTGTTGTCCTCAAAATATGAGCTTTCCTTCACAAGGAGTGCAGCCTTCGCAAGGAGTGCAGCCTTAGCAAGGAGTGCAGCCTTTGCAAGGAGTGCAGCCTTCACAAGGAGTGCTGCATTCGCAAGGAGTGCAGCATTCGCAAGCAGTGGAGCCTTCGCAAGGAGTGCAGCCTTTGCATGGATTTCAGCCTTCACATGGAGTGCAGCCTTCACATGGAGTGAAGCCTTCACATGGAGTGTAGCCTTCCCTATGGAGCGCAACATTGGTATGGAGTGTAGCCTTCGCAAGGAGTGCATCAGTCACATGGGGAGCAGATTTCACACCTACAGCAGCATTCGCATGGGGTACAGCCTTCGTATGTAGTGCAGGCATTCACATGGAGTGCAGCCTACACATGAAGTGCAGCCTTCACATGGAGTGCAGCCTTCACATGGAGTGCAGCCATTCATATGGAATGCAGCCTTCACATGGAGTTCAGCCTTCACATGAATTGCTGCCTTCGCATGGAGTGCTGCCTTCACATGGACTGTAGCCACAAGGTGTGTGGTCCTCAAAAGATGAGCTTTCCTTCACAAGGAGTGCAGCCTTTGCAAGGAGTGGAGCCTTTGCAATGAGTGCAGCGTTTGCAAGGAGTGCAGCCTTTGCAAGGAGTGCAGCCTTTGCAAGGAATTCAGCCTTCACATGCATTGCAGCCTTTGCAAGGAGTACCGCCTTCTCAAGGATTTCAGCATTCGCAAGGAGGGCTGCATGCGCAAGGAGTGGAGCCTTCGCAAGGTGTGCAGCCTTTGCAAGGAATGAAGCCTTCACATACATTGCAGACTTCGCAAGGAGGACAGCCTTCGCAAGGAGTGCAGCCTTCACAAGGAGTGCAGCATTCGCAAGGAGTGGAGCCTTCGGATGGAGTGCAGCCTTCGCAAAGAGTGCCGCCTTCGCAAGGAGTGTGGCCTTTGCATGGATTGCAGCCTTCACATGGAGTGCAGCCTACACATGGAATGAAGCCTTCACATGGAGTGTAGCCTTCCCAATGGAGTGCAACATTGGCATGGAGTGTAGCCTTCGCAAGGAGTGCATCAGTCGCATGGGGTGCAGCCTTCACACCTACAGCAGCATTCGCAAGGGGTAGAGCTTTCGTATGTAGTGCAGGCATTCACATGGAGTGCAGCATACACATGAAGTGCAGCCTTCACATGGAGTGCAGCCTTCACATGGAGTGCAGCCATTCATATGGAATGCAGCCTTCACATGGAGTGCAGCCTTCACATGGAGTGGTGCCTGCGCATGGAGTGCTGCCCTCACATGGACTGCAGCCACAAGGTGTGTTGTCCTAGAAAGATGAGCTTTCCTTCAGAAGGAGTGCAGCCTTTGCAAGGAGTGCAGCCTTTGCAAGGAGTGCAGCCTTCGCAAGGAATGCAGCCTTCACATGCATTGCAGACTTCGCAAGGAGTACAGCCTTTGCAAGGAGTGCAGCATTCGCAAGGAGTGCAGCATTCGCAAGGAGTGCAGCCTTCGCAAGGAGTGCAGCCTTCACATGCATTGGAGCCTTCAAAAGGAGTACAGCCTTCGCAAGGAGTGCAGCATTTGCAGGAGTGCAGCATTCGCAAAGAGTGAAGCCTTCGCAAGGAGTGCAGGCTTCGCATGGAGTGCAGCATTCTCAAAGAGTACCGCCTTTGCATGGAGTGTGGCCTTTGCATGGATTTCAGCCTTCACATGGAGTGCAGCCTTCACATAGGGTGCAGCCATTCATATGGAATGCATCATTCGCATGGGGTACAGCCTTCGTATGTAGTGCAGCCTAAACATGAAGTGCAGCCTTCACATGGAGTACAGCCTTCACATGGAGTGCAGCTATTCATATGGAATGCAGCCTTCACATGGAGTGCAGCCTTCACATATAGTGCTGCCTTCGCATGGAGTGCTGCCTTCACATGGACTGCAGCCACAAGGTGTGTTGTCCTCAAAAGATGAGCTTTCCATCACAAGGAGTGCAGCCTTTGCAAGGAGTGGAGCCTTTACAAAGAGTGCAGCCTTTGGAAGGAGTGCAGCCTTTGCAAGGAGTGCAGCCTTTGCAAGGAATGCAGCCTTCACATGCATTGCAGCCTTCGCAAGGAGTACAGACTTTGCAAGGAGTGCAGCATTCGCAAGGAGTGCAGCATTCGCAAGGAGTTTAGCCTTCGCAAGTAGTGCAGCCTTCACATGCATTGCAGCCTTCACAAGGAGTACAGCCTTTGCAAGGAGTGCAGCATTCGCAAGGTGTGGAGCCTTCGCAAGGAGTGCAGCATTCGCATGGAGTGCAGCCTTCACAAAAAATGCCGCCTTCGAATGGAGTGTGCCCTTTGCATGGACTTCAGCCTTCACATGAAGTGCAGCCTTCACATGGAGTGAAGCCTTCACATGGAGTGTAGCCTTCCCAATGGAGTGCAACATTGGCATGGAGTGTAGCCTTCGCAAGGAGTGCATCAGTCACATGGGGTGCAGATTTCACACCTACATCAGCATTCGCATGGGGTACAGCCTTCGTATGTAGTGCACTCATTCACATGGAGTGCAGCCTACACATGAAGTGCAGCCTTCACATGGAGTGCAGCCTTCACATGGAGTGCTGCCTTCACATGGACTGCAGCCAAAGGTGTGTTGTCCTCAAAAGATGAGCTTTCCTTCACAAGGAGTGCAGCCTTCGCAAGGAATGCAGCCTTCACATGCATTGCAGCCTTCACAAGGAATACAGCCTTTGCAAGGAGTGCAGCATTCGCAAGGAGTGCAGCATTCGCAAGGAGTTTAGCCTTCGCAAGGAGTGCAGCCTTGACATGCATTGCAGCCTTCACAAGGAGTACAGCCTTCGCAAGGAGTGCAGCATTCGCAAGGAGTGGAGCCTTCGCAAGGAGTGCAGCCTTCACATGCATTGCAGCCTTCGCAAGGAGTACAGCCTTCACAAGGAGTGCAGCATTTGCAAGGAGTGCAGCATTCGCAAGGAATGCAGCATTCGCATGGAGTGGAGCCTTCGCAAGGAGTGCAGCCTTTGCATGGAGTGCAGCTTTCGCAAAGAGTGCCGCCTTTGCATGGAGTGTGGCCTTTGCATGGATTTCAGCCTTCACATGGAGTGCAGCCTTCACATGGAGTGAAGCCTTCACATGGAGTGCAGCCATTCATATGGAATGCAGCCTTCACATGGAGTGCAGCCTTCACATGGAGTGCTGCCTTCGCATGGAGTGATGCCTTCACAAGAACTGCAGCCACAAGGTGTGTTGTCCTCAAAAGATGAGCTTTCCTTCACAAGGAGTGCAGCCTTTGCAAGGAGTGGAGCCTTTGCAAGGAGTGCAGCCTTTGCAAGGAGTGCAGCATTTGCAAGGAGTGCAGCCTTCACAAGGAATGCAGCCTTCACATGCATTGCAGACTTCGCAAGGAGTACAGCCTTCGCAAGGAGTGAAGCATTCGCAAGGAGTGCAGCATTCGCAAGGAGTCGAGCCTTCGCAAGGAGTTTAGCCTTCGCAAGGAGTGCAGCCTTCACATGCATTGCAGCCTTCGCAAGGAGTACAGCCTTCACAAGGAGTGCAGCATTTGCAAGGAGTGCAGCATTCGCAAGGAATGCAGCATTCGCATGGAGTGGAGCCTTCACAAGCAGTGCAGCCTTTGCAAGGAGTGGAGCCTTCGCAAGGAGTGCAGCATTGGCATGGAGTGCAGCCTTCGCAAAGAGTGCCGCCTTCGCATGGAGTGTGGCATTTGCATGGATTGCAGCCTTCACATGGAGTGCACCCTTCACATGGATTGAAGCCTTCACATGGAGTGTAGCCTTCCCAATGGAGTGCAACATTGGCATGGAGTGTAGCCTTCGCAAGGACTGCATCAGTCGCATGGGGTGCAGCCTTCACACCTACAGCAGCATTTGCATGGGGTACAGCCTTCGTATGTAGTGCAGGCATTCACATGGAGTGCAGCCTACACATGAAGTGCAGCCTTCACATGGAGTGCATCCTTCACATGGAGTGCAGCCATTTATATGGAATGCAGCCTTCACATGGAGTGCTGCCTTCGCATGGAGTGCTGCCTTCACATGGACTGCAGCCACAAGGTGTGTTGTCCTCAAAATATGAGCTTTCCTTCACAAGGAGTGCAGCCTTTGCAAGGAGTGCAGCCTTTGCAAGGAGTGCAGCCTTCGCAAGGAATGCAGCCTTCACATGCATTGCAGACTTCGCAAGGAGTACAGCCTTCGCAAGGAGTGCAGCATTCGCAAGGAGTGGAGCCTTCGCATGGAGTCCAGCCTTCGCAAAGAGTACCGCCTTTGCATGGAGTGTGGCCTTTGCATGGATTTCAGCCTTCACATGGAGTGCAGCCTTCACATGGAGTGAAGCCTTCACATGAAGTGTAGCCTTCCCAATGGAGTGCAACATTGGCATGGAGTGTAGCCTTTGCAAGGACTTCATCAGTCGCATGGGGTGCAGCCTTCACACCTTCAGCAGCATTCGCATGGGGTACAGCCTTCGTATGTAGTGCTGGCATTCACATGGAGTGCAGCCTACACATGAAGTGCAGCATTCACATGGAGTGCAACCTTCACATGGAGTACAGCTATTCATATGGAATGCAGCCTTCACATGGAGTGCAGCTTTCACATGGAGTGCTGCCTTCGCATGGAGTGCTGCCTTCACATGGACTGCAGCCACAAGGTGTCTTGTCCTCAAAAGATGAGCTTTCCTTCACAAGGAGTGCAGCCTTTGCAAGGAGTGGAGCCTTTGCAAGGAGTGCAGCCTTTGCAAAGAGAGCAGCCTTTGCAAGGAGTGCAGCCTTCGCAAGGAATGCAGCCTTCACATGCATTGCAGCCTTTGCAAGGAGTACAGCCATTGCAATCAGTGCAGCATTCGCAAGGAGTGCAGCATTGGCAAGCAGTGGAGCCTTCGCAAGGAGTGCAGCCTTCACATGCATTGCAGCCTTCGCAAGGAGTACAGCCTTCGCAAGGAGTGCAGCATTCGCAAGAAGTGCAGCATTCGCAAGGAGTGGAGCCTTCGCAAGGACTGCGGCGTTCGCATGGAGTGCAGCCTTCGCATAGGGTGTGGCCTTTGCATGGAGTGCTGCCTTCGCATGGAGTGCTGCCTTCACATGCATTGCAGCCTTTGCAAGGAGTACAGCCATTGCAATCAGTGCAGCATTCGCAAGGAGAGCAGCATTCGCAAGGAGTGTAGCCTTCGCAAGGAGTGCATCAGTCGCATGGGGTGAAGCCTTCACACCTACAGCAGCATTCGCATGGGGTACAGCCTTCGTATGTAGTGCAGGCATTCACACGGAGTGCAGCCTACACATGAAGTGCAGGCTTCACATGGAGTGCAGCCTTCACATGGAGTGCAGCCATTCATATGGAATGCAGCCTTCACATGCAGTGCAGCCTTCACATGGAGTGCTGCCTTCGCATGGAGTGCTGCCTTCACATGGAATGCAGCCACAAGGTGTGTTGTCCTCAAAAGATGAGCTTTCCTTCATAAGGAGTGTAGCCTTTGCAAGGACTGGAGCCTTTGCAAGGAGTGCAGCCTTTGCAAGGAGTGCGGCCTTTGCAAGGAGTGCAGCCTTTGCAAGGAATGCAGCCTTCACATGCATTGCAGCCTTTGCAAGGAGTACAGCCTTTGCAAGGAGTGCAGCATTCGTAAGGAGTGCAGCATTCGCAAGGAGTGGAGCCTTCGCAAGGAGTGCAGCCCTCATATGCATTGCAGCCTTCGCAAGGAGTATAGCCTTAGCAAGGAGTGCAGCATCGCAAGGAGTGCAGCATTCGCAAGGAGTGGAGCCTTCGCAAGGAGTGCGGCCTTCACTTGGAGTGCAGCCTTCGCATGGAATGTGGCCTTTGCATGGATTTCAGCCTTCACATGGAGTGCAGACTTCACATGTAGTGAAGCCTTCATATGGAGTGTAGCCTTCGCAATGGAGTGCAACATTGGCATGGAGTGTAGCCTTTGCAAGGAGTGCATCAGTCACATGGGGTGCAGCCTTCACACCTACAGCAGCATTTGCATGGGGTACAGCCTTCATATGTAGTGCAGGCATCCACATGGAGTGCAGCCTACACATGAAGTGCAGCCTTCACATGGAGTGCAGCCTTCACATGGAGTGCAGCCATTCATATGGAAAGCAGCCTTCACATGGAGTGCTGCCTTCGCATGGAGTGCTGCCTTCACATGGACTGCAGCCACAAGGTGTGTTGTCCTCAAAATATGAGCTTTCCTTCACAAGGAGTGCAGCCTTTGCAAGGAGTGCAGCCTTTGCAAGGAGTGCAGCCTTCGCAAGGAGGGCAGCCTTCGCAAGGAATGCAGCCTTCACATGCATTGCAGCCTTCGCAAGGAGTACAGCCTTCGCAAGGATTGCAGCATTCGCAAGGAATGCAGCATTCGCATGGAGTGGAGCCTTCGCAAGGAGTGCAGCCTTTGCATGGAGTGCAGCCTTCACAAAGAGTGCCGCCTTTGCATGGATTGTGGCCTTTGCATGGATTTCAGCCTTCACATGGAGTGCAGCCTTCACAAGGAGTGAAGCCTTCACATGGTGTGCAGCCATTCATATGGAATGCAGCCTTCACATGGAGTGCAGCCTTCACATGGAGTGCTGCCTTCGCATGGTGTGCTGCCTTCACAAGGACTGCAGCCACAAGGTGTGTTTTCCTCGAAAGATGAGCTTTCCTTCACAAGGAGTGCAGCCTTTGCAAGGAGTGGAGCCTTTGCAAGGAGTGCAGCCTTTGCAAGGAGTGCAGCATTTGCAAGGAGTGCAGCCTTCACAAGGAATGCAGCCTTCACATGCATTGCAGACTTCGCAAGGAGTACAGCCTTCGCAAGGAGTGCAGCATTCGCAAGGAGTGCAGCATTCGCAAGGAGTCGAGCCTTCGCAAGGAGTGCAGCCTTGGCATGGAGTGCAGCCTTCGCAAAGAGTGCCGCCTTCGCATGGAGTGTGGCAATTGCATGGATTGCAGCCTTCACATGGAGTGCACCCTTCACATGGATTGAAGCCTTCACATGGAGTGTAGCCTTCCCAATGGAGTGCAACATTGGCATGGAGTGTAGCCTTCGCAAGGACTGCATCAGTCGCATGGGGTGCAGCCTTCACACCTACAGCAGCATTTGCATGGGGTACAGCCTTCGTATGTAGTGCAGGCATTCACATGGAGTGCAGCCTACACATGAAGTGCAGCCTTCACATGGAGTGCAGCCTTCACATGGAGTGCAGCCATTTATATGGAATGCAGCCTTCACATGGAGTGCTGCCTTCGCATGGAGTGCTGCCTTCACATGGACTGCAGCCACAAGGTGTGTTGTCCTCAAAATATGAGCTTTCCTTCACAAGGAGTGCAGCCTTTGCAAGGAGTGCAGCCTTTGCAAGGAGTGCAGCCTTCGCAAGGAATGCAGCCTTCACATGCATTGCAGACTTCGCAAGGAGTACAGCCTTCGCTAGGAGTGCAGCATTCACAAGGAGTGGAGCCTTCGCATGGAGTCCAGCCTTCGCAAAGAGTACCGCCTTTGCATGGAGTGTGGCCTTTGCATGGATTTCAGCCTTCACATGGAGTGCAGCCTTGACATGGAGTGAAGCCTTCACATGGAGTGTAGCCTTCCCAATGGAGTGCAACATTGGCATGGAGTGTAGCCTTTGCAAGGACTTAATCAGTCGCATGGGGTGCAGCCTTCACACCTTCAGCAGCATTCGCATGGGGTACAGCCTTCGTATGTAGTGCTGGCATTCACATGGAGTGCAGCCTACACATGAAGTGCAGCCTTCACATGGAGTGCAACCTTCACATGGAGTACAGCTATTCATATGGAATGCAGCCTTCACATGGAGTGCAGCCTTCACATGGAGTGCTGCCTTCGCATGGAGTGCTGCCTTCACATGGACTGCAGCCACAAGGTGTCTTGTCCTCAAAAGATGAGCTTTCCTTCACAAGGAGTTCAGCCTTTGCAAGGAGTGGAGCCTTTGCAAGGAGTGCAGCCTTTGCAAAGAGAGCAGCCTTTGCAAGGAGTGCAGCCTTCGCAAGGAATGCAGCCTTCACATGCATTGCAGCCTTTGCAAGGAGTACAGCCTTTGCAAGGAGTACAGCATTCGCAAGGAGTGCAGCATTCGCAAGGAGGGCAGCGTTTGCAAGTAGTGCAGCCTTCACATGCATTGCAGCCTTCGCAAGGAGTACAGCCTTCGCAAGGAGTGCAGCCTTCGCAAGGAGTGCAGCATTCGCAAGGAGTGGAGCCTTCGCATGGAGTGCAGCCTTCGCAAAGAGTGCCGCCTTTGCATGGAGTGTGGCCTTTGCATGGATTTCAGCCTTCACATGGAGTGCAGCCTTCACATGGAGTGAAGCCTTCACATGGAGTGTAGCCTTCCCAATGGAGTGCAACATTGGCATGGAGTGTAGCCTTCGCAAGGAGTGCATCAGTCGCATGGGGTGCAGCCTTCACACCTGCAGCAGCATTTGCATCGGGTACAGCCCTCGTATGTAGTGCAGGCATTCACATGGAGTGCAGCCTACACGAGAAGTGCAGCCTTCACATGGAGTGCAGCCTTCACATGGAGTGCAGCCATTCATATGGAATGCAGCCTTCACATGGAGTGCAGCCTTCACATGGAGTGCTGCCTTCGCATGGAGTGCTGCCTTCACATGGACTGCAGCCACAAGGTGTCTTGTCCTCAAAAGATGAGCTTTCCTTCACAAGGAGTGCAGCCTTTGCAAGGAGTGCAGCCTTTGCAAGGAGTGCAGCCTTCGCAAGGAATGCAGCCTTCACATGCATTGCAGCCTTTGCAAGGAGTACAGCCTTTGCAAGGAGTACAGCATTCGCAAGGAGTGCAGCATTCGCAAGGAGGGGAGCGTTTGCAAGTAGTGCAGCGTTCACATGCATTGCAGCCTTTGCAAGGAGTACAGCCTTCGCAAGGAGTACAGCATTCGCAAGGAGTGCAGCATTCGCAAGGAGGGGAGCATTTGCAAGTAGTGCAGCCTTCACATGCATTGCAGCCTTCGCAAGGAGTACAGCCTTCGCAAGGAGTGCAGCATTCGCAAGGAGTGCAGCATTCGCAAGGAGTGCAGCATTCGCAAGGAGTGGAGCCTTTGCATGGAGTGCAGCCTTCGCAAAGAGTGCCGCCTTTGCATGGAGTTTGGCCTCTGCATGGTTTTCAGCCTTCACATGGAGTGCAGCCTTCACATGGAGTGAAGCCTTCACATGGAGTGTAGCCTTCCCAATGGAGTGCAACATTGGCATGGAGTGTAGCTTTCGCAAGGAGTGCATCAGTCGCATGGGGTGCAGCCTTCACAACTACAGCAGCATCATCATGGGGTACAGCATTCGTATGTGGTGCAGGCATTCACATGGAGTGCAGCCTACACATGAAGTGCAGCCTTCACATGGAGTGCAGCATTCACATGGAGTGCAGCCATTCATATGGAATGCCGCCTTCACATGGAGTGCAGCCTTCACATGGAGTGCTGCCTTCACATGGAGTACTGCCTTCACATGGACTGCAGCCACAACGTGTGTTGTCCTCAAAAGATGAGCTTTCCTTCACAAGGAGTGCAGCCTTTGCAAGGAGTGGAAACTTTGCAAGGAATGCAGCCTTTGCAAGGAGTGCAGCCTTTGCAAGGAGTGCAGCCTTCGCAAGGAATGCAGCCTTCACATGCATTGCAGCCTTTGCAAGGAGTGCAGCCTTCGCAAGGAATGCAGCCTTCACATGCATTGCAGCCTTTGCAAGGAGTGCAGCATTCGCAAGGGGTGCAGCATTCGCAAGGAGTGGAGCCTTCGCAAGGAGTGCAGCCTTCACATGCATTGCAGCCTTTGCAAGGAGTACAGCATTCGCAAGGAGTGCAGCATTCGTAAGGAGGGCAGCGTTTGCAAGTAGTGCAGCCTTCACATGCATTGCAGCCTTCGCAAGGAGTACAGCCTTCGCAAGGAGTGCAGCCTTCGCAAGGAGTGCAGCATTCGCAAGGCGTGGAGCCTTCACATGGAGTGAAGCCTTCACATGGAGTGTAGCCTTCGCAATGGAGTGCAACATTGGCATGGAGTGTAGCCTTCGCAATGAGTGCATCAGTCGCATGGGGTGCAGCCTTCACACCTACAGCAGCATTCGCAAGGGGTACAGCCTTCGTATGTAGTGCAGGCATACACATGTAGTGCAGCCTACACATGAAGTGCAGCCTTCACATGGAGTGCAGCCTTCACATGGAGTGCAGCCATTCACATGGATTGCAGCCTTCACATGGAGTGCAGCCTTCACATGGAGTGAAGCCTTCACATGGAGTGTAGCCTTCCCAATGGAGTGCAACATTGGCATGGAGTGTAGCCTTTGCAAGGAATGCATCAGTCGCATGGGGTGCAGCCTTCACACCTACAGCAGCATTCGCATCGAGTACAGCCCTCGTATGTAGTGCAGGCATTGACATGTAGTGCAGCCTACACATGAAGTGCAGCCTTCACATGGAGTGAAGCCTTCACATGGAGTGCAGCCATTCATATGGAATGCAGCCTTCACATGGAGTGCAGCCTTCATATGGAGTGCTGCCTTCGCATGGAGTGCTGCCTTCACATGGACTGCAGCCACAAGGTGTGTTGTCCTTAAAAGATGAGCTTTCCTTCACAAGGAGTGCAGCCTTTGCAAGGAGTGGAGCCTTTGCAAGGAGTGCAGCCTTTGCAAGGAGTGCAGCCTTTGCAAGGAGTGAAGCCTTCGCAAGGAATGCAGCCTTCACATGCATTGCAGCCTTTGCAAGGAGTACAGCCTTTGCAGGGAGTACAGCATTCGCAAGGAGTGCAGCATTAGCAAGGAATGGAGCGTTCGCAAGGATTGCAGCCTTCACATGCATTGCAGCCTTCGCAAGGAGTACAGGTTTCACAAGGAGTGCAGCATTCGCAAGGAGTGCAGCATTCGCAAGGAGTGCAGCATTCGCAAGGAGTGCGGCCTTCACATGGAGTGCAGCCTTCACATGGGGTGCAGCCATTCATATGGAATGCAGCCTTCACATGGAGTGCTGCCTTCGCATGGAGTGCTGCCTTCACATGGACTGCAGCCACAAGGTGTGTTGTCCTCAAAATATAAGCTTTCCTTCACAAGGAGTGCAGCCTTTGCAAGGAGTGCAGCCTTCGCAAGGAGTGCAGCCTTCGCAAGGAATGCAGCCTTCACATGCATTGCAGCCTTCGCAAGGAGTACAGTCTTTGCAAGGAGTGCAGCATTCGCAAGGAATGCAGCATTCGCATGGAGTAGAGCCTTCGCAAGGAGTGCAGCCTTTGCATGGAGTGCAGCCTTCGCAAAGAGTGCCGCCTTTGCATGGAGTGTGGCCCTTGCATGGATTTCAGCTTTCACATGGAGTGCAGCCGTCACATGGAGTGAAGCCTTCACATGGAGTGCAGCCATTCATATGGAATGCAGCCTTCACATGGAGTGCAGCCTTCACATGGAGTGCTGCCTTCGCATGGTGTGCTGCCTTCACATGGACTGCAGCCACAAGGTGTGTTGTCCTCAAAAGAAGAGCTTTCCTTCACAAGGAGTGTAGCCTTTGCAAGGAGTGGAGCCTTTGCAAGGAGTGCAGCCTTTGCAAGGAGTGCAGAATTCGCAAGGAACACAGCCTTCGCAAGGAATGCAGCCTTCACATGCATTGCAGACTTCGCAAGGAGTACAGCCTACGCAAGGAGTGCAGCATTCGCAAGGAGTGCAGTATTCGCAAGGAGTCGAGACTTCGCAAGGAGTGCAGCCTTCGCATGGAGTGAAGCCTTCGCAAAGAGTGCCGCCTTTGCATGGAGTGTGGCCTTTGCATGGATTGCAGCCTTCACATGGAGTGCAGCCTTCACATGGAATGAAGCCTTCACATGGAGTGTAGCCTTCCCAATGGAGTGCAACATTGACATGGGGTGTAGCCTTCGCAATGACTGCATCAGTCGCATGGGGTGCAGCCTTCACACCTACAGCAGCATTTGCATGGGGTACAGCCTTCGTATGTAGTGCAGGCATTCACATGGAGTGCAGCCTACACATGAAGTGCAGCCTTCACATGGAGTGCAGCCTTCACATGCAGTGTAGCCATTCATATGGAATGCCGCCTTCACATGGAGTGCAGCCTTCACATGGAGTGCAGCCACAAGGTGTGTTGTCCTCAAAAGATGAGCTTTCCTTCACAAGGAGTGCAGCCTTTGCAAGGAGTGGAGATTTTGCAAGGAATGCAGCCTTTGCAAGGAGTGCAGCCTTTGCAAGGAGTGCAGCCTTCGCAAGGAATGCAGCCTTCACATGCATTGCAGCCTTTGCAAGGAGTACAGCCATTGCAATCAGTGCAGCATTCGCAAGGAGTGCAGCATTCGCAAGCAGTGGAGCGTTCGCAAGGAGTGCAGCCTTCACATGCATTGCAGCCTTCGCAAGGAGTACAGCCTTCGCAAGGAGTGCAGCATTCGCAAGAAGTGCAGCATTCGCAAGGAGTGGAGCCTTCGCAAGGAGTGTGGCGTTCGCATGGAGTGCAGCCTTCGCATGGGGAGTGGCCTTTGCATGGAGTGCTGCCTTCGCATGGAGTGCTGCCTTCACATGGACTGCAGCCACAAGGTGTGTTGTCCTCAAA
This sequence comes from Schistocerca gregaria, assembly GCF_023897955.1. Classification (NCBI taxonomy): domain Eukaryota; kingdom Metazoa; phylum Arthropoda; class Insecta; order Orthoptera; family Acrididae; genus Schistocerca; species Schistocerca gregaria. The sequence continues at coordinate 14,275 of NW_026062910.1, read as the reverse complement.
AGATGAGCTTTCCTTCACAAGGAGTGCAGCCTTTCCAAGGAGTGGAGCCTTTGCAAGGAATGCAGCCATTGCAAGGAGTGCAGCCTTTGCAAGGAGTGCAGCCTTCGCAAGGAATGCAGCCTTCACATGCATTGCAGCCTTTGCAAGGAGTACAGCCATTTCAATCAGTGCAGCATTCGCAAGGAGTGCAGCATTCGCAAGCAGTGGAGCCTTCGCAAGGAGTGCAGCCTTCACATGCATTGCAGCCTTTGCAAGGAGTACAGCCATTGCAATCAGTGCAGCATTTGCAAGGAGTGCAGCATTCGCAAGGAGTGTAGCCTTCGCAAGGAGTGCATCAGTCGCATGGGGTGAAGCCTTCACACCTACAGCAGCATTCGCATGGGGTACAGCCTTCGTATGTAGTGCAGGCATTCACACGGAGTGCAGCCTACACATGAAGTGCAGGCTTCACATGGAGTGCAGCCTTCACATGGAGTGCAGCCATTCATATGGAATGCAGCCTTCACATGCAGTGCAGCCTTCACATGGAGTGCTGCCTTCGCATGGAGTGCTGCCTTCACATGGAATGCAGCCACAAGGTGTGTTGTCCTCAAAAGATGAGCTTTCCTTCATAAGGAGTGTAGCCTTTGCAAGGACTGGAGCCTAAGCAAGGAGTGCAGCCTTTGCAAGGAGTGCGGCCTTTGCAAGGAGTGCAGCCTTTGCAAGGAATGCAGCCTTCACATGCATTGCAGCCTTTGCAAGGAGTACAGCTTTTGCAAGGAGTGCAGCATTCGTAAGGAGTGCAGCATTCGCAAGGAGTGGAGCCTTCGCAAGGACTGCAGCCCTCATATGCATTGCAGCCTTCGCAAGGAGTACAGCCTTAGCAAGGAGTGCAGCATCGCAAGGAGTGCAGCATTCGCAAGGAGTGGAGCCTTCGCAAGGAGTGCGGCCTTCACTTGGAGTGCAGCCTTCGCATGGAATGTGGCCTTTGCATGGATTTCAGCCTTCACATGGAGTGCAGCCTTCACATGTAGTGAAGCCTTCATATGGAGTGTAGCCTTCGCAATGGAGTGCAACATTGGCATGGAGTGTAGCCTTTGCAAGGAGTGCATCAGTCACATGGGGTGCAGCCTTCACACCTACAGCAGCATTTGCATGGGGTACAGCCTTCATATGTAGTGCAGGCATCCACATGGAGTGCAGCCTACACATGAAGTGCAGCCTTCACATGGAGTGCAGCCTTCACATGGAGTGCTGCCTTCGCATGGAGTGCTGCCTTCACATGGACTGCAGCCACAAGGTGTCTTGTCCTCAAAAGATGAGCTTTCCTTCACAAGGAGTGCAGCCTTTGCAAGGAGTGCAGCCTTTGCAAGGAGTGCAGCCTTCGCAAGGAATGCAGCCTTCACATGCATTGCAGCCTTTGCAAGGAGTACAGCCTTTGGAAGGAGTACAGCATTCGCAAGGAGTGCAGCATTCGCAAGGAGGGGAGCGTTTGCAAGTAGTGCAGCCTTCACATGCATTGCAGCCTTTGCAAGGAGTACAGCCTTCGCAAGGAGTGCAGCATTCGCAAGGAGTGCAGCATTCACAAGGAGTGGAGCCTTCGCAAGGAGTGCAGCCCTCACATGCATTGCAGCCTTCGCAAGGAGTACAGCCTTAGCAAGCAGTGCAGCATCGCAAGGAGTGCAGCATTCGCAAGGAGTGGACCCTTCGCAAGGAGTGCGGCCTTCACATGGAGTGCAAACTTCGCAAGGAATGTGGCCTTTGCATGGATTTCAGCCTTCACATGGAGTGCACCCTTCACATAGAATGAAGCCTTCACATGGAGTGTAGCCTTCCCAATGGAGTGCAACATTGGCATGGAGTGTAGCCTTCGCAAGGACTGCATCAGTCGCATGGGGTGCAGCCTTCACACCTACAGCAGCATTTGCATGGGGTACAGCCTTCGTATGTAGTGCAGGCATTCACTTGGAGTGCAGCCTACACATGAAGTGCATCCTTCACATGGAATGCAGCCTTCACCTGGAGTGCAGCCATTTATATGGAATGCAGCCTTCACATGGAGTGCTGCCTTCGCATGGAGTGCTGCCTTCACATGGACTGCAGCCACAAGGTGTGTTGATCTCAAAATATGAGCTTTCCTTCACAAGGAGTGCAGCCTTTGCAATTAGTGCAGCCTTTGCAAGGAGTGCAGCCTTCGCAAGGAGTGCAGCCTTCGCAAGGGATGCAGCCCTCACATGCATTGCAGCCTTCGCAAGGAGTGCAGCCTTCGCAAGGAGTGCAGCATTCGCAAGGAATGCAGCATTCGCATGGAGTGGAGCCTTCGCAAGGAGTACAGCCTTAGCATGGAGTGCAGCCTTCGCAAAGAGTGCCGCCTTTGCATGGAGTGTGGCCTTTGCATGGATTTCAGCCTTCACATGGAGTGCAGCCTTCACATGGAGTGAAGCCTTCACATGGAGTGCAGCTATTCATATGGAATGCAGCCTTCACATGGAGTGCAGCCTTCACATGGAGTGCTGCCTTCGCATGGAGTGCTGCCTTCACAAGGAATGCAGCCACAAGGTGTGTTGTCCTCAAAAGATGAGCTTTCCTTCACAAAGAGTGCAGCCTTTCCAAGGAGTGCAGCCTTTGCAAGGAGTGCAGCCTTCGCAAGGAATGCAGCCTTCACAAGGAATGCAGCCTTCACATGCATTGCAGCCTTCGCAAGGAGTACAGCCTTCGCAAGGAGTGCAGCATTCGCAAAGAGTGCAGCATTCGCATGGAGTGGAGCCTTCGCAAGGAGTGCAACCTTTGCATGGAGTGCAGCCTTCGCAAAGAGTGCCGCCTTTGCATGGAGTGTGGCCTTTGCATGGATTTCAGCCTTCACATGGAGTGCAGCCTTCACATGGAGTGATGCCTTCACATGGAGTGTAGCCTTCCCAATGGAGTGACACATTGGCATGGAGTGTAGCCTTTGCAAGGAGTGCATCAGTCACATGGGGTGCAGCCTTCACACCTACAGCAGCATTCGCATGGGGTACAGCCTTCATATCTAGTGCAGGCATTCACATGGAGTGCAGCCTACACATGAAGTGCAGCCTTTACATTGAGTGCAGCCTTCACATGGAGTGCAGCCATTCATATGGAATGCAGCCTTCACATGGAGTGCAGCCTTCACATGGAGTGCTGCCTTCGCATGGAGTGCTGCCTTCACATGGACTGCAGCCACAAGGTGTGTTGTCCTCAAAAGATGAGCTTTCCTTCACAAGGAGTGCAGCCTTTGCAAGGAGTGGGGCCTTTGCAAGGAGTGCAGCCTTTGCAAGTAGTGCAGCCTTTGCAAGGAGTGCAGCCTTTGCAAGGAATGCAGCCTTCACATGCATTGCAGACTTCGCAAGGAGTACAGCCTTCACAAGGAGTGCAGCATTCGCAAGGAGTGCAGCATTCGCAAGGAGTCGAGCTTTCGCAAGGTGTGCAGCCTTCGCAAGGAATGCAGCCTTCACATGCATTGCAGCCTTCGCATTGAGTGTAGCCTTCGCAAGGAGTGCAGCATTCGCAAGGAGTGGAGCCTTCGGATGGAGTGCTGCCTTCGCAAAGAGTGCCGCCTTCACATGGAGTGCAGCCTTTGCAAGGAGTGCAGCCTTCGCAAGGAATGCACCCTCGACATGCATTGCAGCCTTTGCAAGGAATACAGCCTTTGCAAGGAGTACAGCATTCGCAAAGAGTGCAGCATTTGAGAGGAGTGCAGCATTCGCAAGGAGTGGAGCCTTCGCATGGAGTGCAGCCTTCGCAAAGAGTGCCGCCTTTGCATGGAGTGTGGCCTTTGCATGGATTTCAGCCTTCACATGGAGTGCAGCCTTCACATGGAGTGAAGCCTTCACATGGAGAGTAGCCTTCCCAATGGAGTGCAACATTGGCATGGAGTGTAGCCTTCGCAAGGAGTGCATCAGTCGCATGGGGTGCAGCCTTCACACCTACAGCAGCATTGTCATGGGGTACAGCCTTCGTATGTAGTGCAGGCATTCACACGGAGTGCAGCCTACACATGAAGTGCAGCCTTCACATGGAGTGCAGCCTTCACATGGAGTGCAGCCATTCATATGGAATGCAGCCTTCACATGGAGTGCAGCCTTCACATGGAGTGCTGCCTTCGCATGGAGTGCTGCCTTCAAATGGACTGCCGCCACAAGGTGTTGTCCTCAAAAGATGAGCTTTCCTTCACAAGGAGTGCAGCCTTTGCAAGGAGTGGGGACTTTGCAAGGAGTGCAGCCTTTGCAAGGAAAGCAGCCTTTGCAAGGAGTGCAGCCTTTGCAAGGAATGCAGCCTTCACATGCATTACAGCCTTTGCAAAGAGTACAGCCTTTGCAAGGAGTGCAGCATTCGCAAGGAGTGCAGCATTCGCAAGGAGTGGAGCCTTCGCAAGGAGTGCAGCCTTCACATGCATTGCAGCGTTCGCAAGGAGTACAGCCTTAACAAGGAGTGCAGCATCGCAAGGAGTGCAGCATTCGCAAGGAGTGGAGCCTTTGCAAGGAGTGCAGCCTTCACATGGAGTGCAGCCTTCGCATGGAATGTGGCCTTTGCATGGATTTCAGCCTTCACATGGAGTGCAGCCTCCACATGGAGTGAAGCCTTCATATGGAGTGTAGCCTTCACAATGGCGTGCAACATTGACATGGAGTGTAGCCTTCGCAAGGAGTGCATCAGTCGCATGGCGTGCAGCCTTCACACCTGCAGAAGCATTTGCATGGGGTACAGCCTTCATATGTAGTGCAGGCATTCACATGGAGTGCAGCCTACACATGAAGTGCAGCCTTCACACGGAGTGCAGCCTTCACATGGAGTGCAGCCATTCATATGGAATGCAGCCTTCACATGGATTGCTGCCTTCGCATGGAGTGCTGCCTTCACATGGACTGCAGCCACAAGGTGTGTTGTCCTCAAAATATGAGCTTTCCTTCACAAGGAGTGCAGCCTTTGCAAGGAGTGCAGCCTTTGCAAGGAGTGCAGCCTTCGCAAAGAGTGCCGCCTTTGCATGGAGTGTGGCCTTTGCATGGATTTCAGCTTTCACATGGAGTGCAGCCTTCACATAGAGTGAAGCCTACACATGGAGTGCAGCCATTCATATGGAATGCAGCCTTCACATGGAGTGCAGCCTTCACATGGAGTGCTGCCTTCGCATGGAGTGCTGCCTTCACATGGACTGCAGCCACAAGGTGTGTTGTCCTCAAAAGATGAGCTTTCCTTCACAAGGAGTGCAGCCTTTGCAAGGAGTGGAGCCTTTGCAAGGAGTGCAGCCTTTGCAAGGAGCGCAGCCTTTGCAAGGAGTACAGCCTTTGCAAGGTGTGCAGCCTTCACAAGGAATGCAGCCTTCACATGCATTGCAGCCTTCACAAGGAGTACAGCCTTTGGAAGGAGTGCAGCATTCGCAAGGAGTGCAGCATTCGCAAGGAGTGGCGCCTTCGCAAGGAGTGCAGCCTTCACATGCATTGCAGCCTTCGCAAGGAGTACAGCCTTCGCAAGGAGTGCAGCATTCGCAAGGAGTGCAGCATTCGCAAGGAGTGGATCCTTCGCAAAGAGTGCAGCCTTTGCATGGATTGCAGCATTCTCAAAGAGTGCCGCCTTTGCATGGAGTGTGGCCTTTGCATGGATTTCAGCCTTCACATGGAGTGCAGCCTTCATATAGAGTGAAGCCTTCACATGGAGTGTAGCCTACCCAATGGAGTGCAACATTGGCATGGAGTGTAGCCTTCGCAAGGAGTGCATCAGTCGCATGGGGTGCTGCCTTCACACCTACAGCAGCATTCACATGGGGTACAGCCTTCGTATGTAGTGCAGGAAATTCACATGGAGTGCAGCCTACACATGAAGTGCAGCCTTCACATGGAGTGCAGCCTTCACATGGAGTGCAGCCATTCATATGGAATGCAGCTTTCACATGGAGTGCAGCCTTCACATGAAGTGTTGCCTCCGCATGGAGTGCTGACTTCACATGGACTGCAGCCACAAGATGTGTTGTCTTCAAAAGATGAGCATTCCATCACAAGGAATGCAGCCTTTGCAAGGAGTGGAGCCTTTGCAAGGAGCGCAGCCTTTGCAAGGAGTGGAGCCTTCACATGCATTGCAGCCTTCGCAAGGAGTACAACCTTCGCAAGGAGTACAGCATTCGCAAGGAGTGCAGCATTCGCAAGGAGTGGAGCCTTCGCAAGGAGTGCAGCCTTCACATGCATTGCAGCCTTCGCAAGGAGTACAACCTTCGCAAGGAGTGCAGCATTCGCAAGGAGTGCAACATTCGCAAGGAGTGGAGCCTTCGCAAGGAGTGCGGCCTTTTCATGGAGTGCAGCCTTCGCATGGAGTGCAGCCTTCACATGGAGTGAAGCCTTCACATGGAGTGTAGCCTTCCCAATGGAGTGCAACATTGGCATGGAGTGTAGCCTTCGCAAGGAGTGCATCAGTCGCATGGGGTGCTGCCTTCACACCTACAGCAGCATTTGCATCGGGTACAGCCCTCGTATGTAGTGCAGGCATTCACATATAGTGCAGCCTACACATGAAGTGCAGCCTTGACATGGAGTGCAGCCTTCACATGGAGTGCACCCATTCATATGGAATGCAGCCTTCACATGAAGTGCAGCCTTCACATGGAGTGCTGCCTTCGCATGGAGTGCTGCCTTCACATGGACTGCAGCCACAATGTGTCTTGTCCTCAAAAGATGAGCTTACCTTCTCAAGGAGTGCAGCCTTTGCAAGAAGTGGAGCCTTTGCAAGGAGTGCAGCCATTGCAAGTAGTGCAGCCTTTACAAGGAGTGCAGCCTTCGCAAAGAATGCAGCCTTCACATGCATTGCAGCCTTTGCAAGGAGTAGAGCCTTTGCAAGGGGTACAGCATTCGCAAGGAGTGCAGCATTCGCAAGGAGGGGAGCGTTCGCAAGTAGTGCAGCCCTCACATGCATTGCAGCCTTCGCAAGGAGTACAGCCTTCGCAAGGAGTGCAACATTCGCAAGTAGTGCAGCATTTGCAAGGAGTGCAGCATTCGCAAGGAGTGGAGCCTTTGCATGCAGTGCAGCCTTCGCAAAGAGTACCGCCTTAGCATGGAGTTGGCCTTTGCATGGTTTTCAGCCTTCACATGGAGTGCTGCCTTCACATGGACTGCAGCCACAAGGTGTGTTGTCTTCAAAAGATGAGCTTTCCTTCACAAGGAGTGCAGCCTTTGCAAGGAGTGGAGCCTTTGCAAGGAAAGCAGCCTTTGCAAGGAGTGCAGCGTTTGCAAGGAGTGCAGCCTTCGCAAGGAATGCAGCCTTCACATGCATTGCAGCCTTTGCAAGGAGTACAGCCTTTGCAAGGAGTGCAGCATTCGCAAGGAGTCCAGCATTCGCAAGGAGTGGAGCCTTTGCAAGGAGTGCAGGCTTCACATGCATTGCAGCCTTCGCAAGGAGTACAGCCTTCGCAAGGAGTGCAGCATTCGCAAGAAGTGCAGCATTCGCAATGAGTGGAGCCTTCGCAAGGAGTGCGGCGTTCGCATGGAGTGCAGCCTTCGCATGGAGTGTGGCCTTTGCATGGATTTCAGCCTTCACATGGAGTGCAGCCTTCACATGGAGTGAAGCCTTCACATGGAGTGTAGCCTTCGCAATGGAGTGCAACATTGGCATGGAGTGTAGCCTTCGCAAGGAGTGCATCATTCGCATGGGGTGCAGCCTTCACACCTACAGCAGCATTTGCATGGGGTACAGCCTTCGTATGTAGTGCAGGCATTCACACGGAGTGCAGCCTACATATGAAGTGCAGCCTTCACATGGAGTGCAGCCTTCACATGGAGTGCAGCCATTCAAATGGAATGCAGCCTTCACATGGAGTGCAGCCTTCACATGGAGTGCTGCCTTCGCATGGAGTGTTGCCTTCAAATGGACTGCAGCCACAATGTGTTGTCCTCAAAAGATGAGCTTTCCTTCACAAGGAGTGCAGCCTTTGCAAGGAGTGGAGCCCTTGCTAGGAGTGCAGCCTTTGCAAGGAGTGCAGCCTTTGCAAGGAATGCAGCCTTTGCAAGGAATGCAGCCTTCACATGCATTGCAGCCTTTGCAAGGAGTACAGCCTTTGCAAGGAGTGCAGCATTCGCAAGGAGTGCAGCATTCGCAAGGAGTGGAGCCTTCGCAAGGAGTGCAGCCTTCACATGCATTGCAGCCTTCGCAAGGGGTAGAGCCTTAGCAAGGAGTGCAGCATCGCAAGGAGTGCAGCATTCGCAAGGAGTGGAGCCTTCGCAAGGAGTGCGGCCTTCACATGGAGTGCAGCCTTCGCATGGAATGTGGCCTTTGCATGGATTTCAGCCTTCACATGGAGTGCAGCCTTCACATGGAGTGAAGCCTTCATATGGAGTGTGGCCTTCGCAATGGAGTGCAACATTGGCATGGAGTGTAGCCTTCGCAAGGAGTGCATCAGTAGCATGGGGTGCAGCCTTCACACCTACAGCAGCATTTGTATGGGGTACAGCCTTCATATGTAGTGCAGGCATTCACATGGAGTGCAGCCTACACATGAAGTGCTGCCTTCACATGGAGTGCAGCCATTCATATGGAATGCAGCCTTCACATGGTGTACTGCCTTCGCATGGAGTGCTGCCTTCACATGGACTGCAGCCACAAGGTTTGTTGTTCTCAAAATATGAGCCTTCCTTCACAAGGAGTGCAGCCTTTGCAAGGAGTGCAGCCTTTGCAAGGAGTGCAGCCTTCACAAGGAGTGCAGCCTTCGCAAGGAATGCAGCCTTCAAATGCATTGCAGCCTTCGCAAGGAGTACAGCCTTCGCAAGGAGTGCAGCATTCGCAAGGAATACAGCATTCGTATGGAGTGGAGCCTTCGCAATGAGTGCAGCCTTCACATGGAGTGCTGCCTTCGCATGGAGTGCTGCCTTCACATGGAGTGCTGCCTTCACATGGACTGCAGCCACAAGGTGTGTTGTTCTCAAAATATGAGCTTTCCTTCACAAGGAGTGCAGCCTTTGCAAGGAGTGCAGCCTTTGCAAGGAGTGCAGCCTTCGCAAGGAATGCAGCCTTCACATGCATTGCAGCCTTCGCAAGGAGTACAGCCTTCGCAAATAGTGCAGCATTCGCAAGGAATACAGCATTCGCATGGAGTGGAGCCTTCGCAATGAGTGCAGCCTTTGCATGGAGTGCAGCCTTCACAAAGAGTGCCGCCTTTGCATGGAGTGTGGCCTTTGCATGGATTTCAACCTTCACATGGAGTGCAGCCTTCACATGGAGTGAAGCCTTCACATGGAATGCAGCCATTCATATGGAATGCAGCCTTCACATGGAGTGCAGCCTTAACATGGAGTGCTGCCTTCGCATGGAGTGCTGCCTTCACATGGACTGCAGCCACAAGGTGTGTTGTCCTCAAAAGATGAGCTTTCCTTCACAAGGAGTGCAGCCTTTGCAAGGAGTGGAGCCTTTGCAAGGAGTGCAGCCTTTGCAAGGAGTGCAGCATTTGCAATGAGTGCAGCCTTCGCAAGGAATGCAGCCTTCACATGCATTGCAGACTTCGCAAGGAGTACAAGCCTTCGCAAGGAGTGCAGCATTCGCAAGGAGTGCAGCATTCGCAAGGAGTCGAGCCTTCGCATGGAGTGCAGCCTTCGCAAGGAGTGCCGCCTTTGCATGGAGTGTGGCCTTTGCATGGATTTCAGCCTTCACATGGAGTGCAGCCTTCACATGGGGTGAAGCCTTCACATGGAGTGTAGCCTTCCCAATGGAGTGCAACATTGGCATGGGGTGTAGCCTTCGCAAGGACTTCATCAGTCGCATGGGGTGCAGCCTTCACACCTACAGCAGCATTCGCATGGGGTACAGCCTTCGTATGTAGTGCAGGCATTCACATGGAGTGCAGCCTACACATGAAGTGCAGCCTTCACATGGAGTGCAGCCACAATGTGTCTTGTCCTCAAAAGATGAGCTTTCCTTTACAAGGAGTGCAGCCTTTGCAAGGAGTGGAGCCTTTGCGAGGAGTGCAGAATTTGCAAGGAGTGCAGCCTTTGCAAGGAGTTCAGCCTTCGCAAGGAATGCAGCCTTCACATGCATTGCAGCCTTTGCAAGGAGTACTGCCGTTGCAAGGAGTACAGCATTCGCAAGGAGTGCAGCATCCGCAAGGAGTGCAGCATTCGCAAGGAGTGGAGCCCTTTCATGGAGTGCAGCCTTCGCAAAGAGAGCCGCCTTTGCTTGGAGTGTGGCCTTTGCATGGTTTTCAGCCTTCACATGGAGTGCAGCCTTCACATGGAGTGAAGCCTTCACATGGAGTGTAGCCTTCAAAATGGAGTGCAACATTGGCATGGAGTGTAGCTTTCGCAAGGAGTGCATCAGTCGCATGGGGTGCACCCCTTCACAACTACAGCAGCATCAGCATGGAGTACAGCCTTCGTATGCAGTGCAGGCATTCACATGGAGTGCAGCCTACACATGAAGTGCAGCCTTCACATGGAATGCAGCCTTCACATGGAGTGCAGCCATTCATATGGAATGCCGCCTTCACATGGAGTGCAGCCTTCACATGGAGTGCTGCCTTCGCATGGAGTGCTGCCTTCACAAGGACTGCAGCCACAAGGTGTGTTGTCCTCAAAAGATGAGCTTTCCTTCACAAGGAGTGCAGCCTTTGCAAGGAGTGGAGCCTTTGCAAGGAGTGCAGCCTTTGCAAGGAGTGCAGCCTTCGCAAGGAGTGCAGCAGTCGCAAGGAGTGCAGCATTCGCAAGGAGTCGAGAATTCGGAAGGAGTGCAGCATTCGCATGGAGTGCAGCCTTCGCAAAGAGTGCCGCCTTCGCATGGAGTGTGTCCTTTGCATGGATTGCAGCCTTCACATGGAGTGCAGCCTTCACATGGAATGAAGCCTTCACATGGAGTGTAGCCTTCCCAATGGAGTGCAACATTGGCATGGAGTGTAGCCTTCGCAAGGACTGCATCAGTCGCATGGGGTGCAGCCTTCACACCTACATCAGCATTCGCATGGGGTACAGCCTTCGTATGTAGTGCAGGCATTCACATGGAGTGCAGCCTACACATGAAGTGCAGCTTTCACATGGAGGGCAGCCTTCACATGGAGTGCAGCCAATCATATGGAATGCAGCCTTCACATGGAGTGCAGCCTTCACATGGAGTGCTGCCTTCGCATAGAGTGCTGCCTTCACATGGACTGCAGCCACAAGGTGTGTTGTCCTCAAAATATGAGTTTTCCTTCACAAGGAGTGCAGCCTGTGCAAGGAGTGGAGCCTTTGCAAGGAGTAGAGCCTTTGCAAGGAGTGCAGCCTTTGCAAGGAGTGCAGCCTTCGCAAGGAGTGCAGCCTTCGCAAGGAACGATGCCTTCACATGCATTGCAGCCTTTGCAAAAAGTACAGCCTTCGCAAGGAGTGCAGCATTCGCAAGGAGTGCAGCATTCGCAAGGAGTGCAGCCTTTGCATGGAATTCAGCCTTCGCAAAGAGTGCCGCCTTTGCATGGAGTGTGGCCTTTGCATGGATTTCAGCATTCACATGGAGTGCAGCCTTCACATGGAGTGAAGCCTTCACATGGAGTGTAGCCTTCCCAATGGAGTGCAACATTGGCATGGAGTGTAGCCTTCGCAAGGAGTGCATCAGTCACATGGGGTGCAGCCTTCACACCTACAGCAGCATTCGCATGGGGTACAGCCTTCGTATGTAGTGCAGGCATTCACATGGAGTGCAGCCTACACATGAAGTGCAGCCTTCACATGGAGTGCAGCCTTCACATGGAGTGCAGCCATTCATATGGAATGCAGCCTTCACATGGAGTGCAGCCTTCACATGGAGTGCTGCCTTCGCATGTAGTGCTGCCTTCACATGGACTGCAGCCACAAGGTGTGTTGTCCTCAAAATATGAGCTTTCCTTCACAAGGAGTGCAGCCTTCGCAAGGAGTGCAGCCTTAGCAAGGAGTGCAGCCTTTGCAAGGAGTGCAGCCTTCACAAGGAGTGCTGCATTCGCAAGGAGTGCAGCATTCGCAAGCAGTGGAGCCTTCGCAAGGAGTGCAGCCTTTGCATGGATTTCAGCCTTCACATGGAGTGCAGCCTTCACATGGAGTGAAGCCTTCACATGGAGTGTAGCCTTCCCTATGGAGCGCAACATTGGTATGGAGTGTAGCCTTCGCAAGGAGTGCATCAGTCACATGGGGAGCAGATTTCACACCTACAGCAGCATTCGCATGGGGTACAGCCTTCGTATGTAGTGCAGGCATTCACATGGAGTGCAGCCTACACATGAAGTGCAGCCTTCACATGGAGTGCAGCCTTCACATGGAGTGCAGCCATTCATATGGAATGCAGCCTTCACATGGAGTTCAGCCTTCACATGAATTGCTGCCTTCGCATGGAGTGCTGCCTTCACATGGACTGTAGCCACAAGGTGTGTGGTCCTCAAAAGATGAGCTTTCCTTCACAAGGAGTGCAGCCTTTGCAAGGAGTGGAGCCTTTGCAATGAGTGCAGCGTTTGCAAGGAGTGCAGCCTTTGCAAGGAGTGCAGCCTTTGCAAGGAATTCAGCCTTCACATGCATTGCAGCCTTTGCAAGGAGTACCGCCTTCTCAAGGATTTCAGCATTCGCAAGGAGGGCTGCATGCGCAAGGAGTGGAGCCTTCGCAAGGTGTGCAGCCTTTGCAAGGAATGAAGCCTTCACATACATTGCAGACTTCGCAAGGAGGACAGCCTTCGCAAGGAGTGCAGCCTTCACAAGGAGTGCAGCATTCGCAAGGAGTGGAGCCTTCGGATGGAGTGCAGCCTTCGCAAAGAGTGCCCGCCTTCGCAAGGAGTGTGGCCTTTGCATGGATTGCAGCCTTCACATGGAGTGCAGCCTACACATGGAATGAAGCCTTCACATGGAGTGTAGCCTTCCCAATGGAGTGCAACATTGGCATGGAGTGTAGCCTTCGCAAGGAGTGCATCAGTCGCATGGGGTGCAGCCTTCACACCTACAGCAGCATTCGCAAGGGGTAGAGCTTTCGTATGTAGTGCAGGCATTCACATGGAGTGCAGCATACACATGAAGTGCAGCCTTCACATGGAGTGCAGCCTTCACATGGAGTGCAGCCATTCATATGGAATGCAGCCTTCACATGCAGTGCAGCCTTCACATGGAGTGCTGCCTTCGCATGGAGTGCTGCCTTCACATGGAATGCAGCCACAAGGTGTGTTGTCCTCAAAAGATGAGCTTTCCTTCATAAGGAGTGTAGCCTTTGCAAGGACTGGAGCCTAAGCAAGGAGTGCAGCCTTTGCAAGGAGTGCGGCCTTTGCAAGGAGTGCAGCCTTTGCAAGGAATGCAGCCTTCACATGCATTGCAGCCTTTGCAAGGAGTACAGCTTTTGCAAGGAGTGCAGCATTCGTAAGGAGTGCAGCATTCGCAAGGAGTGGAGCCTTCGCAAGGACTGCAGCCCTCATATGCATTGCAGCCTTCGCAAGGAGTACAGCCTTAGCAAGGAGTGCAGCATCGCAAGGAGTGCAGCATTCGCAAGGAGTGGAGCCTTCGCAAGGAGTGCGGCCTTCACTTGGAGTGCAGCCTTCGCATGGAATGTGGCCTTTGCATGGATTTCAGCCTTCACATGGAGTGCAGCCTTCACATGTAGTGAAGCCTTCATATGGAGTGTAGCCTTCGCAATGGAGTGCAACATTGGCATGGAGTGTAGCCTTTGCAAGGAGTGCATCAGTCACATGGGGTGCAGCCTTCACACCTACAGCAGCATTTGCATGGGGTACAGCCTTCATATGTAGTGCAGGCATCCACATGGAGTGCAGCCTACACATGAAGTGCAGCCTTCACATGGAGTGCAGCCTTCACATGGAGTGCAGCCATTCATATGGAAAGCAGCCTTCACATGGAGTTGCTGCCTTCGCTTGGAGTGCTGCCTTCACATGGACTGCAGCCACAAGGTGTGTTGTCCTCAAAATATGAGCTTTCCTTCACAAGGAGTGCAGCCTTTGCAAGGAGTGCAGCCTTTGCAAGGAGTGCAGCCTTCGCAAGGAGTGCAGCCTTCGCAAGGAATGCAGCCTTCACATGCATTGCAGCCTTCGCAAGGAGTACAGCCTTCGCAAGGAGTGCAGCATTCGCAAGGAATGCAGCATTCGCATGGAGTGGAGCCTTTGCAAGGAGTGCAGCCTTTGCATGGAGTGCAGCCTTCGCAAAGAGTGCCGCCTTTGCATGGAGTGTGGCCTTTGCATGGATTTCAACCTTCACATGGAGTGCAGCCTTCACATGGAGTGAAGCCTTCACATGGAGTGCAGCCATTCATATGGAATGCAGCCTTCACATGGAGTGCAGCCTTCACATGGAGTGCTGCCTTCGAACACGCGATCTAGTGT
>NW_026062909.1:27500-35000 GCF_023897955.1 Schistocerca gregaria | reverse complement strand
GCGGGACTGTGTAGAAAGTACGCAACACTCGAAAGACCTTTATGTGAGGGTACGCACCATGGCATCAAGAAATACACATGACACCAGAGGATCCAAGCAGTGAACTATGTTCAGAGGGTTGCTGTTAGGCAAAGCTACATTCCTGTGACGTTACATGTGACAGTTAAGGTGCAGTGTAAGTTAGGTTAAGGTGCAGCGTAAGTTAGGTTAAGGTGCAGCGTAAGTTAGGTTAAGGTGCAGCGTAAGTTAGGTTAAGGTGCAGCGTAACTTGGGTTAAGGTGCAGCGTAACTTGGGTTAAGGTGCAGCGTAACTTGGGTTAAGGTGCAGCGTAACTTGGGTTAAGGTGCAGCGTAACTTGGGTTAAGGTGCAGCGTAACTTGGGTTAAGGTGCAGCGTAACTTGGGTTAAGGTGCAGCGTAACTTGGGTTAAGGTGCAGCGTAACTTGGGTTAAGGTGCAGCGTAACTTGGGTTAAGGTGCAGCGTAACTTGGGTTAAGGTGCAGCGTAACTTGGGTTAAGGTGCAGCGTAACTTGGGTTAAGGTGCAGCGTAACTTGGGTTAAGGTGCAGCGTAACTTGGGTTAAGGTGCAGCGTAACTTGGGTTAAGGTGCAGCGTAACTTGGGTTAAGGTGCAGCGTAACTTGGGTTAAGGTGCAGCGTAACTTGGGTTAAGGTGCAGCGTAACTTGGGTTAAGGTGCAGCGTAACTTGGGTTAAGGTGCAGCGTAACTTGGGTTAAGGTGCAGCGTAACTTGGGTTAAGGTGCAGCGTAACTTGGGTTAAGGTGCAGCGTAACTTGGGTTAAGGTGCAGCGTAACTTGGGTTAAGGTGCAGCGTAACTTGGGTTAAGGTGCAGCGTAACTTGGGTTAAGGTGCAGCGTAACTTGGGTTAAGGTGCAGCGTAACTTGGGTTAAGGTGCAGCGTAACTTGGGTTAAGGTGCAGCGTAACTTGGGTTAAGGTGCAGCGTAACTTGGGTTAAGGTGCAGCGTAACTTGGGTTAAGGTGCAGCGTAACTTGGGTTAAGGTGCAGCGTAACTTAGGTTAAGGTGCCAACGTGGGTTAGGTTAAGGGGCCAACGTGGGTTAGGTTAAGGGCCAACGTGGGTTAGGTTAAGGGCCAACGTGGGTTAGGTTAAGGGCCAACGTGGGTTAGGTTAAGGGCCAACGTGGGTTAGGTTAAGGGCCAACGTGGGTTAGGTTAAGGGCCAACGTGGGTTAGGTTAAGGGCCAACGTGGGTTAGGTTAAGGGCCAACGTGGGTTAGGTTAAGGGCCAACGTGGGTTAGGTTAAGGGCCAACGTGGGTTAGGTTAAGGGCCAACGTGGGTTAGGTTAAGGGCCAACGTGGGTTAGGTTAAGGGCCAACGTGGGTTAGGTTAAGGGCCAACGTGGGTTAGGTTAAGGGCCAACGTGGGTTAGGTTAAGGGCCAACGTGGGTTAGGTTGCCAGAGATGTGTCAAATCAGGATGTACGTTTGGCTGGTGTCAGGTGGTGGGTTGGTTCGATGCCTTTATAAGGAGTGTGGCCAAAGGGTATTTTATTACTTGTACCTTTTGTGTTGTGGCGTGGCGTTGCGTCCTGTGTTGATACTGGGTGGACCACTGTGGGTGTTGCTGGCTGATTTGAGCTGCGTTGTTTGCGGGTGGTGTGAGACATTCTGTCTTATTAGTGGACGTGACGTTCCTCTTGTCGTTCTTTGGATAGTGTCCTGTGGCAGCGAGGATAAAATGGATGTTGTTGAACGATAGTGCTTTGGTGCTTTCGCTTTGTTACACACAGAGTGGACTGTGAGATAGGGTGACTGGGTCGAGTGCGGTTCACACTGTCCTCCCCAGTTTACAGTATGTATCATCTATGTATGTGGTCCTGCATCATTTACTAAGCAGGGACGTCAGACGACTGAAATATTAGTTATGTACTGATGTAAAGCAGAATGCTTACCTTCCACCAGTGGGCGAGTATCGACTCTGCCCCAGCGTTGCCACCGCAGGAAGCGGTGTCGGAAACACTACCCGCACACCGTCACCACTGTGCGGGGGGACGGACCCTCTATATCCTCAGCGGCGCACTCTTTGCCACCGGGCGTCACGTCTCGCGGCCCGCCGTCCAGAGCATGTATTGGGACAGTATTTTTTTTTTTTTTTTTTTTTTTTTTTTTTTTTTTTTTTTTTTTTCAGTATTTATTATACATACAAAAGCCCACTTACTAACAATTATGCGTGGGCGTACTACAGACTACACAAAACTACTGTTACAAAAGTGGTTACATTTATGAAACATAACAACTAACTAAAATGAGCATTCTGCTCTCTAACAAAATAATCGGCCTCTTAGCCTCCCTAGGCTATTCCCAGGGAGTTGCCCGTCCCTAGCCACGAGGAGGCGGGCCGCTACAATCCACAAAACCACTGCAAGAGATACAAACTTCCCTCCACCAACCCTACTGATCTACAGTCTCTATATTACATCGCTGTTTACAGTTTAGAATTGTAATTACACCACAACTTGTTGCACTTGTTTTCATCATCAGCAAAGACATCTCTATTGGCGAGAGGCAGCCACCACCAACACCAGATACATCCTTCTAACATCCACAACATATAACCACTTCAATCTTACCTCTCGCCTACTCTTCCTTCTTCTCTCAGCGGCCAGGCCCCAGGCGGTCCAACAATTGTCGCCATTCCTGGGGCGGGCCAGCTGTCGCCACTTGATGTCAAGTTTAATTACTGTGTACAATGTTCAAGCCAGGAAATTTCGCTGAGCCTCTTTGGACACAGCATTAACCAACTTAGAGAAAACCTTATAGGAGTCAGCATTATTTAAGATGTTGGCTACGTCCAGCGTTGGTAGTAGCTGCCTCTCCACTGAGGCAGCTTGCTCATACATTGGACAGTGAAATACCACATGCTCCGGCGTACCTTGTGGGAACCCACAGTCGCACCCTGGTGTAGGTCTTTTCCCAATCCTGTATAAGTAATCAGGGTACGGTCCATGGCCAGTCAAGAAGTGAATGACTCCTGGAGATGGCACCATAATCTTATTCTTAAGCCGTGCCCTTACACTTGGAAAAAAGCCATGCACCCGCCGTCCAGTCGTGGAGTGATCCCACTCCTCTTGCCATAGATTCAATAACTGTTCTTTGATCGCCTTAATGCTTGCAAAATGCGCACCCATAATGTCACGGACTCGTTCTAGATCTCCTTTCCGCAGCCAGTAAATGGCAGCTTGCTGGCGTATTATCAAATCTAAAGGGCACAAACCCATAATCACCAACAAAGCATCTGTTGGACTGGTGCCAAATGCACCAATACATCTCAGAAGTACATTCCTCTGGACTCGCCTTACCGCCATAGCTGGCCTCACCAGAGCCAACCTGTGGGCCCACACACTTGCTCCGTAACCAACAATTGGAGCCAATAAACAGTTGTGATACATGTGGATAGCTTTCAGCGGCAGATGAAAACGCCGCTGCCCAATAGTTATTAACTTGTTAAATAACGCCAACGCCTTTGCAGCAGTCTGCTGAATGTGTACCCCAAAATTCCAATGTTCATCCAAGTACACACCCAGGTATCTAGCTGAGCCACGCCTAGCAATCATCACATCATCGATTCTGATGGTTGGGTCTCTATTGAGCTTACCCTTTAGTAACATGTACAAGGACTTCCTAGGCGCTACCTTTAATTTGGAGCGACCACACCATGTCTGCAAGAGCCCAACAGCTACCCTTGCACGCTCTTCTATTGTAGCTCTACTGTTCCCTTCCACAAGTATGACTAGATCGTCCGCGTAGGCCACGGCACCCAGGACTGAAGCATCCCCCTGCAAGATATTCAACAGCGGTTCCATGGTAATGTCCCAAAAAACCGGACCAAATACTGATCCCTGGGGACACCCCCGAGATATCCTCTTGGTCACCACAGTCCCCGGAGCCGCAATCCTTGCCAGTCTGTCATTACAGTAGGCCTCCAGACAACGATACAGCAACCCAGGACACTCCATCTCCCGCAAGCGGGAGAAGAGTGCGGGCCACCACAAGTTGTCGAAGGCCCCTGAAATATCCACCATAATACCCAGAACATACTTCGTACTGGCTGAGTGGACAATCCGAGAAACCTCGTTGATCGCGTCCTGAGTGGAGCGACCCTTCCGGAATCCGAACTGCCGATCACTCATGCCATACAAAGTCCTGTGGCTCAAAAGTCTGTCAGTAAGTAACTTCTCAAAGGTCTTTCCAAGTACATCCAAGAGACAGATCGGTCTATAAGACTTGGGTAATTGAGGGTCCTTGTCAGGGCCCTTCTTGATAATAACTACATCGGCAATCTTCCACCTGGTTGGATAGACTCCATGGTGTAAACACACATTGAAAACTTTAGCCAGATCTGGAGCCAACTGGGGTGCTAGATACTGCAAAATCTCGGCCGGTACCTTGTCAGGACCAGGCGCTTTCCTCTGTGCAAATGTGTGAAGTGCAGCCACCACCTCCTCTACAGAGAAGGGGTAAACGTGCACTTCATTCACATATGGCTCCAACAATGCTTGTCGTGTTCTTCGCTGCTCCTCCGTATCCTCTTCTTCAACATCATCTGGTAGCAAAACGTTCAGCAGTACATTAGCAGTTTCCTCCCACGTTGTAGTACACCGGCCATCTTCCAACCGCAAAGTTGACAGCATCCCTGGAGATCTGATCTTCTCTCTCACAAGCTTGTATGGAACCCCCCATGGGTCCAGACCGAGCTGCTCGTTAACGAAATTCTGCCATGATTGCCTCCTTGCCTGCTGAATAGCATGCTGGTATCTATCCTTCAGGCGGCGATACCTCCTCAAGTGAAACTGTCTCTCTTCATGCCCAAAACTCCTTTGATAGTTACTCCGCGCCCTCCTGACAGAGCGCTTGAGCGCGGTCAGTTCTGGGGACCACGGAGTAGCCTGCGTGCGAACATACCTCGCCACCCGGGGGACTGCTGCAGCAATAGCCGCCTCAATGGATGCCAGCAGATCGGCAACCACATCATCCACATTCTGTATTTCCGCCTCAGAGCCCAGCCCTGGAGGACGAAACTCCTGTGATAGTCGGTCCCAATCAGTTTTCCGGTAATTATACCTTTCCTCCCAATCGCCAGTATCTTCCACAACCTCAGTACAATACTCAAAAAATATACAATTATGGTCACTCACTGTGAGATTGTCAATAACTCTCCAGTCACAAACGTGCGGTGCCGAGCTCTGAGTTGCCAAAGTCACATCAATATTGGAAACAGCACCCGCCCTCCCTGAAAAGGTAGGTGGGTGTCCAGGTTGATTCATCACATCAAGATGCATTTGCATAATCAAGTTCTCGAGCTCGACACCCCGCTCATCCTGCTCCGCACTGTGCCACAGAGGAGACTTGGCGTTCGCATCCATACAGACTATTACAGACTTGCCTTGTAAAGTTCTGAGTATCCAGTCCAACTGGTCCAAAAATCCAGTTATATGCTGCCGAAATTGACAGTATACATTAACAATGAAAACTAAATTCGTCAACAAATTAAGTTGCACCACAATCACATGTTCATTACAAAATTGTGTTAAAACAGTGGTCTTGATCAGTTTATTCAGCACTACAACAGCAGTCATAGGATTCTCCCCTGAGGAAACCACTTGCGCGGATGCAGGAAATCCGGGAATCCGACCAGCACAGGAGGCCGGCTCTTGGATCACAAGAATATCCAGTAACTCTTCCTCCGCTATCTTTCTCAGCTCTTGCGCAACCAGATGGCTGCGCATAGCATTAATCTGCAGCAACCTGAATCGCCCCATTAGCCAGGGGGATAGAAAACATGAAGGCGGCTAGCAGGCCAAGGCTTCGAAAAATCCGAGACATTTCGTCCATACATCTTGACCATATCTCTGTAAATTTTCTCTATATCAAATTTCCGGCCCCTTCTAGCAAACACCTTCTCCACCAAAAGTTTTAGATCATCAGGTTGCGTTGGAATATTAGCAGCATGCAAATGAATGCAGTCAACATCCTCCAAGGCTGGGTAAGTAATATCTTCCCCACCCCTATGCTCTGTTCTAACAAGCTGCCTCAGTGCAACAGTTAACAATGCAGGCTCTTCAAGCCTTGACAATCGCAACTTGAGGTCGAAATTATCATAGGTGTCACCTGGACCAACTGCATTGTAAGATACACCGCCACCATCACTATTTACACATTTTACATCGGTAACATTCACAATATTTACATCTGAACCTTCACTACCACCACCACCTCCGATTTCAATAGGGACTAAAGACACACCATGTCGGTCTTGATTTGAGAAATCTTGGATCACAGACTCCTCCACACTGGCACTCAATGGCCGACAAGTTAGCCGACCCATAGCTGCCTCCAAGTCGACCTCCGTCTGGACGCCGACCTCCACCATTAGACTGCCCGTGGAACCCCGAACGTCGTCGGAGCAGAGTAAAGAACCTGTGGACAGAGCCTTATAAATTAACCTACCCCTCTCTGCGTCCCTCTTTTCTTTACTAGGTGATTTTTTCTTTGGCGCCTTACGGGTCGCCATAATCTGTCCTCTGTACAATCCTGTCTAAGAACATTCGGTAGGTGGGGCAATCCTTCGGTCCTCCACACTTCCTACCACGTTTCTTACATGGTATGCACACAGGAGGTCTGTCCTTGTTAGGGCAGTCCCTCCTTTCATGCCCCACCAGCCCGCAGTGAGCACATACAGCCTGATCTTCACTACAATATTTGTTGGTATGATTTAAGTCTTGGCACTTGGTGCATCGTGGCACCGCCAAGTAATCCTTAATGTTTAGCGCAGAGTATCCTACATATAACCTCCCGATTCTTGTTAATGGCTTCCAAAGTTCAGGTGAAACCTCCACCACATGATGCACAGTCAGCTTCTCCCTCGGCCCTACTTTAAATCGCAACCTGAACTGACTGTCAAACTCCTCCCTCGTCATAGACACATCAAAATTCTGTGTATATATCGCATCCAACAGGCTGTCCGCATTCATATGAGTAGGAACATCATACAGGCACATCAAAGGCCTGCGTTTCCTTGGCGGTTCACACTTAACCTTCTCCATCAATTCTTGATTTGCCATTATTCTTTGACTATCTTCTTGTGTAGCTGTCTCAACAATTAGTACATTTTTAGCAGTCCTGACCGTATTAATTTTAATTTTGTCACGTTTGGGATTAATGCATTTTTCGAAAGCAGTCTTAACAGCACGTATATCCTCGCCTGCCTTTGGTTTAATAAATACAGTCGGGTATGTCTTTTTAATATTGTGCTCAATTGTTTCCCTTGCCGACGGTGCTTTAGCCACAGGGGCACTCGCAACCGCGGCATAAGACCGTGCCACTGCGGGCTGACCTCTGAGACGCTCATTCTCTTTCTCTAGTTCCAACAACCGACCCTCAAGTTGTGAGTGGGCCATTGCCCATCGAGCTACACAGTCCCTAATGTGATTAATCGCGTAGTTGCTGATCTTA
>NW_026062909.1:15000-17500 GCF_023897955.1 Schistocerca gregaria | reverse complement strand
TCTGTACGGCGTACAACAGTGCAATCTCGCTGTAATGGGGAGACGAGACAAGTAGCATCGTGCACAACATATGGCCCTTATGATTCGCCATTGTAGGGCACAGCCGGTGTACGGTCAAGCATGTGCCACATTATGTCACTCAGTACGTAACGACGGATGATCAGTGTGGGTTACGCGTACATCAGCGGACAGTCCACACAGGCCGTACCACAACGTACACTGACTGCATCGACAACCGAATGCAACTGAACAGCTGCAAGGCTCATTTCACAAACAAACGCCTGACCGACCAGCTTGGAAGGGCAGGAGGGGAGGGCGATATTCGTTCTGTAGCGGTACACCCTTCCAGTGGTTAGCGGGACTGTGTAGAAAGTACGCAACACTCGAAAGACCTTTATGTGAGGGTACGCACCATGGCATCAAGAAATACACATGACACCAGAGGATCCAAGCAGTGAACTATGTTCAGAGGGTTGCTGTTAGGCAAAGCTACATTCCTGTGACGTTACATGTGACAGTTAAGGTGCAGTGTAAGTTAGGTTAAGGTGCAGCGTAAGTTAGGTTAAGGTGCAGCGTAAGTTAGGTTAAGGTGCAGCGTAAGTTAGGTTAAGGTGCAGCGTAAGTTAGGTTAAGGTGCAGCGTAACTTGGGTTAAGGTGCAGCGTAACTTGGGTTAAGGTGCAGCGTAACTTGGGTTAAGGTGCAGCGTAACTTGGGTTAAGGTGCAGCGTAACTTGGGTTAAGGTGCAGCGTAACTTGGGTTAAGGTGCAGCGTAACTTGGGTTAAGGTGCAGCGTAACTTGGGTTAAGGTGCAGCGTAACTTGGGTTAAGGTGCAGCGTAACTTGGGTTAAGGTGCAGCGTAACTTGGGTTAAGGTGCAGCGTAACTTGGGTTAAGGTGCAGCGTAACTTGGGTTAAGGTGCAGCGTAACTTGGGTTAAGGTGCAGCGTAACTTGGGTTAAGGTGCAGCGTAACTTGGGTTAAGGTGCAGCGTAACTTGGGTTAAGGTGCAGCGTAACTTGGGTTAAGGTGCAGCGTAACTTGGGTTAAGGTGCAGCGTAACTTGGGTTAAGGTGCAGCGTAACTTGGGTTAAGGTGCAGCGTAACTTGGGTTAAGGTGCAGCGTAACTTGGGTTAAGGTGCAGCGTAACTTGGGTTAAGGTGCAGCGTAACTTGGGTTAAGGTGCAGCGTAACTTGGGTTAAGGTGCAGCGTAACTTGGGTTAAGGTGCAGCGTAACTTGGGTTAAGGTGCAGCGTAACTTGGGTTAAGGTGCAGCGTAACTTGGGTTAAGGTGCAGCGTAACTTGGGTTAAGGTGCAGCGTAACTTGGGTTAAGGTGCAGCGTAACTTGGGTTAAGGTGCAGCGTAACTTGGGTTAAGGTGCAGCGTAACTTGGGTTAAGGTGCAGCGTAACTTGGGTTAAGGTGCAGCGTAACTTAGGTTAAGGTGCCAACGTGGGTTAGGTTAAGGGGCCAACGTGGGTTAGGTTAAGGGCCAACGTGGGTTAGGTTAAGGGCCAACGTGGGTTAGGTTAAGGGCCAACGTGGGTTAGGTTAAGGGCCAACGTGGGTTAGGTTAAGGGCCAACGTGGGTTAGGTTAAGGGCCAACGTGGGTTAGGTTAAGGGCCAACGTGGGTTAGGTTAAGGGCCAACGTGGGTTAGGTTAAGGGCCAACGTGGGTTAGGTTAAGGGCCAACGTGGGTTAGGTTAAGGGCCAACGTGGGTTAGGTTAAGGGCCAACGTGGGTTAGGTTAAGGGCCAACGTGGGTTAGGTTAAGGGCCAACGTGGGTTAGGTTAAGGGCCAACGTGGGTTAGGTTAAGGGCCAACGTGGGTTAGGTTGCCAGAGATGTGTCAAATCAGGATGTACGTTTGGCTGGTGTCAGGTGGTGGGTTGGTTCGATGCCTTTATAAGGAGTGTGGCCAAAGGGTATTTTATTACTTGTACCTTTTGTGTTGTGGCGTGGCGTTGCGTCCTGTGTTGATACTGGGTGGACCACTGTGGGTGTTGCTGGCTGATTTGAGCTGCGTTGTTTGCGGGTGGTGTGAGACATTCTGTCTTATTAGTGGACGTGACGTTCCTCTTGTCGTTCTTTGGATAGTGTCCTGTGGCAGCGAGGATAAAATGGATGTTGTTGAACGATAGTGCTTTGGTGCTTTCGCTTTGTTACACACAGAGTGGACTGTGAGATAGGGTGACTGGGTCGAGTGCGGTTCACACTGTCCTCCCCAGTTTACAGTATGTATCATCTATGTATGTGGTCCTGCATCATTTACTAAGCAGGGACGTCAGACGACTGAAATATTAGTTATGTACTGATGTAAAGCAGAATGCTTACCTTCCACCAGTGGGCGAGTATCGACTCTGCCCCAGCGTTGCCACCGCAGGAAGCGGTGTCGGAAACACTACCCGCACACCGTCACCACTGTGCGGGGGGACGGACCCTCTATATCCTCAGCGGCGCACTCTTTGCCACCGGGCGTCACGTCTCGCGGCCCG
>NW_026062909.1:5000-7500 GCF_023897955.1 Schistocerca gregaria | reverse complement strand
ATTCCCCGTTACCCGTTACAACCATGGTAGGCGCAGAACCTACCATCGACAGTTGATAAGGCAGACATTTGAAAGATGCGTCGCCGGTACGAGGACCGTGCGATCAGCCCAAAGTTATTCAGAGTCACCAAGGCAAACGGACCAGACGAGCCAATCCGATTGGTTTTGATCTAATAAAAGCGTCCCTTCCATCTCTGGTCGGGACTCTGTTTGCATGTATTAGCTCTAGAATTACCACAGTTATCCAAGTAACGTGGGTACGATCTAAGGAACCATAACTGATTTAATGAGCCATTCGCGGTTTCACCTTAATGCGGCTTGTACTGAGACATGCATGGCTTAATCTTTGAGACAAGCATATGACTACTGGCAGGATCAACCAGGGAGCTGCGTCAACGAGAGCTGAGCAGCCGGCCGCCCGGGAGTGTGTCCCGAGGGCCCGCGCGAACACGCAAGCGTCCGCTCAATTATTCTGCAAACAGGAGGAGGCTGAGCTCCCCTGCACGATACACCTCGAAACCCTCTCAGGTCCCGGCGGCGCGCAGCGCCGTCCTAAGTACTTGGTCGGGTTCGAGAGAGGCGCAATCGCCCGGAGATGGGCGAGTAGACGCTTTCAGTGCGAACACCCGTGCTCCCAACTGAGCTTGCCGCTGCCGACAGAGGCCCGGGAGCGTGCTGTCGTGGCATTGCCGGCGGGAAACAACACGCGCCACCTACGGTGACCGGCAGCTCCAACGCCAGCGCCACAGAAGGGCAAAGCCCCACTTGGGTGCAGAAGCGAACTCTCCCAGCACAGCGCACGCGCCAACACGTCCGCAGAGCTGCGATACAAACCACCTGCGAGAACCGCTGGGGGCGACCGAGCAGCAGACGGCGTCGCGACGCCGAGTGCCGGGCGGCGGCGCATCCTCAACGCACACAGTCCGCAATCGGACCAGCACACTGCAGATGTCCACCGCGCTTCGCACCGGGCTCGGCAGAACCCACTTTGGCCGCCTGGCGCCGCGCGCAGGGTGCGCCGGCGCATAGCTGGGACGCCAGCCGGGCCCGTCGGCCGGCGCTCCTGCCACTGGGCGCCCCCCACCAGCCGGCTGTAGTGCGTGCGCTCACGCAGCGCGCGGCCAGCACGCCGGGCGGCCCCCCCTCACCGGCCGGGGACTGTCCCGCCAAGCCACAGCCTCGTATCGCTTCATACCCACATGGCCAACTCAGGTTCGGGGGCATGGCGGGTACCGCCGAAACAACCGGTTCATAGATGTACCGATCGTCGCTATCACCGATGCACCTGCAGCGCGAACAACCGCTCAACAACTGATTTCCAGTTCATTTGCGGATCTTTGGCAGCAAACGTATACGTCAATCTACATTTGCGAAATCTACGATTCTGGCATGCCTGCATGTTATGTGTCACGACACGCTACATCAGCCCACATACACACTGCGGCATGTACACGAGAGAACACGTGGAAGATGGTCCGCGCACGTGTGCAATGTCCCTTGCGCGGTCGACTGTCAACCGGCCTCTGTAGCATGTCGCAGATGTGGAACGCGGTCCACCGTGCTATCATGTTGTGTGGGGCAATACGATTAAATAG
The DNA here is from genome assembly GCF_023897955.1 of Schistocerca gregaria. Lineage (NCBI taxonomy): Eukaryota > Metazoa > Arthropoda > Insecta > Orthoptera > Acrididae > Schistocerca > Schistocerca gregaria. The sequence continues at coordinate 5,905 of NW_026062909.1, read as the reverse complement.
GAAAACCCTCGTCGCTACATCAACAGACGGCTCACGCTGATTCCCGGCAGAGGGAGGAGGGGGGGGGGGGGGGGCCAACATGCAATACTTTCGTCCGTACCTACCTACCACATGTCTGTACGGCGTACAACAGTGCAATCTCGCTGTAATGGGGAGACGAGACAAGTAGCATCGTGCACAACATATGGCCCTTATGATTCGCCATTGTAGGGCGCAGCCGGTGTACGGTCAAGCATGTGCCACATTATGTCACTCAGTACGTAACGACGGATGATCAGTGTGGGTTACGCGTACATCAGCGGACAGTCCACACAGGCCGTACCACAACGTACACTGACTGCATCGACAACCGAATGCAACTGAACAGCTGCAAGGCTCATTTCACAAACAAACGCCTGACCGACCAGCTTGGAAGGGCAGGAGGGGAGGGCGATATTCGTTCTGTAGCGGTACACCCTTCCAGTGGTTAGCGGGACTGTGTAGAAAGTACGCAACACTCGAAAGACCTTTATGTGAGGGTACGCACCATGGCATCAAGAAATACACATGACACCAGAGGATCCAAGCAGTGAACTATGTTCAGAGGGTTGCTGTTAGGCAAAGCTACATTCCTGTGACGTTACATGTGACAGTTAAGGTGCAGTGTAAGTTAGGTTAAGGTGCAGCGTAAGTTAGGTTAAGGTGCAGCGTAAGTTAGGTTAAGGTGCAGCGTAACTTGGGTTAAGGTGCAGCGTAACTTGGGTTAAGGTGCAGCGTAACTTGGGTTAAGGTGCAGCGTAACTTGGGTTAAGGTGCAGCGTAACTTGGGTTAAGGTGCAGCGTAACTTGGGTTAAGGTGCAGCGTAACTTGGGTTAAGGTGCAGCGTAACTTGGGTTAAGGTGCAGCGTAACTTGGGTTAAGGTGC
>NW_026062908.1:25000-26760 GCF_023897955.1 Schistocerca gregaria | reverse complement strand
AACTTAGGTTAAGGTGCAGTGTAACTTAGGTTAAGGTGCAGTGTAACTTAGGTTAAGGTGCAGTGTAACTTAGGTTAAGGTGCAGTGTAACTTAGGTTAAGGTGCAGTGTAACTTAGGTTAAGGTGCAGTGTAACTTAGGTTAAGGTGCAGTGTAACTTAGGTTAAGGTGCAGTGTAACTTAGGTTAAGGTGCAGTGTAACTTAGGTTAAGGTGCAGTGTAACTTAGGTTAAGGTGCAGTGTAACTTAGGTTAAGGTGCAGTGTAACTTAGGTTAAGGTGCAGTGTAACTTAGGTTAAGGTGCAGTGTAACTTAGGTTAAGGTGCAGTGTAACTTAGGTTAAGGTGCAGTGTAACTTAGGTTAAGGTGCAGTGTAAGCTTAGGTTAAGGTGCAGTGTAACTTAGGTTAAGGTGCAGTGTAACTTAGGTTAAGGTGCAGTGTAACTTAGGTTAAGGTGCAGTGTAACTTAGGTTAAGGTGCAGTGTAACTTAGGTTAAGGTGCAGTGTAACTTAGGTTAAGGTGCAGTGTAAGTTAGGTTAAGGTGCAGTGTAACTTAGGTTAAGGTGCAGCGTAACTTAGGTTAAGGTGCAGCGTAACTTAGGTTAAGGTGCAGTGTAACTTAGGTTAAGGTGCAGTGTAACTTAGGTTAAGGTGCAGTGTAACTTAGGTTAAGGTGCAGCGTAACTTAGGTTAAGGTGCAGCGTAACTTAGGTTAAGGTGCAGCGTAACTTAGGTTAAGGTGCAGCGTAACTTAGGTTAAGGTGCAGCGTAACTTAGGTTAAGGTGCAGCGTAACTTAGGTTAAGGTGCAGCGTAACTTAGGTTAAGGTGCAGCGTAACTTAGGTTAAGGTGCAGCGTAACTTAGGTTAAGGTGCAGCGTAACTTAGGTTAAGGTGCAGCGTAACTTAGGTTAAGGTGCAGCGTAACTTAGGTTAAGGTGCAGCGTAACTTAGGTTAAGGTGCAGCGTAACTTAGGTTTAGGGGCCAACGTGGGTTAGGTTAGGGGCCAACGTGGGTTAGGTTAGGGGCCAACGTGGGTTAGGTTAGGGGCCAACGTGGGTTAGGTTAGGGGCCAACGTGGGTTAGGTTAGGGGCCAACGTGGGTTAGGTTAGGGGCCAACGTGGGTTAGGTTAGGGGCCAACGTGGGTTAGGTTAGGGGCCAACGTGGGTTAGGTTAGGGGCCAACGTGGGTTAGGTTAGGGGCCAACGTGGGTTAGGTTAGGGGCCAACGTGGGTTAGGTTAGGGGCCAACGTGGGTTAGGTTAGGGGCCAACGTGGGTTAGGTTAGGGGCCAACGTGGGTTAGGTTAGGGGCCAACGTGGGTTAGGTTAGGGGCCAACGTGGGTTAGGTTAGGGGCCAACGTGGGTTAGGTTAGGGGCCAACGTGGGTTAGGTTAGGGGCCAACGTGGGTTAGGTTAGGGGCCAACGTGGGTTAGGTTAGGGGCCAACGTGGGTTAGGTTAGGGGCCAACGTGGGTTAGGTTAGGGGCCAACGTGGGTTAGGTTAGGGGCCAACGTGGGTTAGGTTAGGGGCCAACGTGGGTTAGGTTAGGGGCCAACGTGGGTTAGGTTAGGGGCCAACGTGGGTTAGGTTAGGGGCCAACGTGGGTTAGGTTAGGGGCCAACGTGGGTTAGGTTAGGGGCCAACGTGGGTAAGGTTGCCAGAGATGTGTCAAATCAGGATGTACGTTTGGCTGGTGTCAGGTGGTGGGTTGGTTCGATGTCTTTACCAGGGGTGTGGCCAAAGGGTATTTTATT
>NW_026062908.1:12500-17500 GCF_023897955.1 Schistocerca gregaria | reverse complement strand
CTCTAACATCGCAATACGAATGCCCCCGCCTGTCCCTATTAATCATTACCTCGGGTTCCGAAAACCAACAAAATAGAACCGAGGTCCTATTCCATTATTCCATGCACACAGTATTCAGGCGGGCTTGCCTGCTTTAAGCACTCTAATTTGTTCAAAGTAAACGTGCCGGCCCACCGAGACACTCAACTAAGAGCACCCTGGTAGGATTTCAACGGGGTCCGCCTCGGGACGCGCAAGCACGCCTTCGGCTCGCCCCACCGGCAGGACGTCCCACGATACATGCCAGTTAAACACCGACGGGCGGTGAACCAACAGCGTGGGACACAAATCCAACTACGAGCTTTTTAACCGCAACAACTTTAATATACGCTATTGGAGCTGGAATTACCGCGGCTGCTGGCACCAGACTTGCCCTCCAATAGATACTCGTTAAAGGATTTAAAGTGTACTCATTCCGATTACGGGGCCTCGGATGAGTCCCGTATCGTTATTTTTCGTCACTACCTCCCCGTGCCGGGAGTGGGTAATTTGCGCGCCTGCTGCCTTCCTTGGATGTGGTAGCCGTTTCTCAGGCTCCCTCTCCGGAATCGAACCCTGATTCCCCGTTACCCGTTACAACCATGGTAGGCGCAGAACCTACCATCGACAGTTGATAAGGCAGACATTTGAAAGATGCGTCGCCGGTACGAGGACCGTGCGATCAGCCCAAAGTTATTCAGAGTCACCAAGGCAAACGGACCAGACGAGCCAATCCGATTGGTTTTGATCTAATAAAAGCGTCCCTTCCATCTCTGGTCGGGACTCTGTTTGCATGTATTAGCTCTAGAATTACCACAGTTATCCAAGTAACGTGGGTACGATCTAAGGAACCATAACTGATTTAATGAGCCATTCGCGGTTTCACCTTAATGCGGCTTGTACTGAGACATGCATGGCTTAATCTTTGAGACAAGCATATGACTACTGGCAGGATCAACCAGGGAGCTGCGTCAACGAGAGCTGAGCAGCCGGCCGCCCGGGAGTGTGTCCCGAGGGCCCGCGCGAACACGCAAGCGTCCGCTCAATTATTCTGCAAACAGGAGGAGGCTGAGCTCCCCTGCACGATACACCTCGAAACCCTCTCAGGTCCCGGCGGCGCGCAGCGCCGTCCTAAGTACTTGGTCGGGTTCGAGAGAGGCGCAATCGCCCGGAGATAGGCGAGTAGACGCTTTCAGTGCGAACACCCGTGCTCCCAACTGAGCTTGCCGCTGCCGACAGAGGCCCGGGAGCGTGCTGTCGTGGCATTGCCGGCGGGAAACAACACGCGCCACCTACGGTGACCGGCAGCTCCAACGCCAGCGCCACAGAAGGGCAAAGCCCCACTTGGGTGCAGAAGCGAACTCTCCCAGCACAGCGCACGCGCCAACACGTCCGCAGAGCTGCGATACAAACCACCTGCGAGAACCGCCGGGGGCGACCGAGCAGCAGACGGCGTCGCGACGCCGAGTGCCGGGCGGCGGCGCATCCTCAACGCACACAGTCCGCAATCGGACCAGCACACTGCAGATGTCCACCGCGCTTCGCACCGGGCTCGGCAGAACCCACTTTGGCCGCCTGGCGCCGCGCGCCGGGTGCGCCGGCGCGTAGCTGGGACGCCAGCCGGGCCCGTCGGCCGGCGCTCCTGCCACTGGGCGCCCCCCACCAGCCGGCTGTAGTGCGTGCGCTCACGCAGCGCGCGGCCAGCACGCCGGGCGGCCCCCCCTCACCGGCCGGGGACTGTCCCACCAAGCCACAGCCTCGTATCGCTTCATACCCACATGGCCAACTCAGGTTCGGGGGCATGGCGGGTACCGCCGAAACAACCGGTTCACAGATGTACCGATCGTCGCTATCACCGATGCACCTGCAGCGCGAACAACCGCTCAACAACTGATTTCCAGTTCATTTGCGGATCTTTGGCAGCAAACGTATACGTCAATCTACATTTGCGAAATCTACGATTCTGGCATGCCTGCATGTTATGTGTCACGACACGCTACATCAGCCCACATACACACTACGGCATGTACACGAGAGAACACGTGGAAGATGGTCCGCGCACGTGTGCAATGTCCCTTGCGCGGTCGACTGTCAACCGGCCTCTGTAGCATGTCGCAGATGTGGAACGCGGTCCACCGTGGTATCATGTTGTGTGGGGCAATACGATTAAATAGGAAAACCCTCGTCGCTACATCAACAGACGGCTCACGCTGATTCCCGGCAGAGGGAGGGGGGCCAACATGCAATACTTTCGTCCGTACCTACCACATGTCTGTACGGCGTAAAACAGTGCAATCTCGCTGTAATGGGGAGACGAGACAAGTAGCATCGTGCACAACATATGGCCCTTATGATTCGCCATTGTAGGGCGCAGCCGGTGTACGGTCAAGCATGTGCCACATTATGTCACTCAGTACGTAACGACGGATGATCAGTGTGGGTTACGCGTACATCAGCGGACAGTCCACACAGGCCGTACCACAACGTACACTGACTGCATCGACAACCGAATGCAACTGAACAGCTGCAAGGCTCATTTCACAAACAAACGCCTGACCGACCAGCTTGGAAGGGCAGGAGGGGAGGGCGATAGTCGTTCTGTAGCGTTACACCCTTCCAGTGGTTAGCGGGACTGTGTAGAAAGTACGCAACACTCGAAAGACATTTACGTGAGGGTACGCACCATGGCATCGAGAAATACACATGACACCAGAGGATCCAAGCAGTGAACTATGTTCAGAGGGTTGCTGTTAGGCAAAGCTACATTCCTGTGACGTTACATGTGACAGTTAAGGTGCAGTGTAAGTTAGGTTAAGGTGCAGTGTAAGTTAGGTTAAGGTGCAGTGTAAGTTAGGTTAAGGTGCAGTGTAAGTTAGGTTAAGGTGCAGTGTAAGTTAGGTTAAGGTGCAGTGTAAGTTAGGTTAAGGTGCAGTGTAAGTTAGGTTAAGGTGCAGTGTAAGTTAGGTTAAGGTGCAGTGTAAGTTAGGTTAAGGTGCAGTGTAAGTTAGGTTAAGGTGCAGTGTAAGTTAGGTTAAGGTGCAGTGTAAGTTAGGTTAAGGTGCAGTGTAACTTAGGTTAAGGTGCAGTGTAAGTTAGGTTAAGGTGCAGTGTAACTTAGGTTAAGGTGCAGTGTAAGTTAGGTTAAGGTGCAGTGTAACTTAGGTTAAGGTGCAGTGTAACTTAGGTTAAGGTGCAGTGTAACTTAGGTTAAGGTGCAGTGTAACTTAGGTTAAGGTGCAGTGTAACTTAGGTTAAGGTGCAGTGTAACTTAGGTTAAGGTGCAGTGTAACTTAGGTTAAGGTGCAGTGTAACTTAGGTTAAGGTGCAGTGTAACTTAGGTTAAGGTGCAGTGTAACTTAGGTTAAGGTGCAGTGTAACTTAGGTTAAGGTGCAGTGTAACTTAGGTTAAGGTGCAGTGTAACTTAGGTTAAGGTGCAGTGTAACTTAGGTTAAGGTGCAGTGTAACTTAGGTTAAGGTGCAGTGTAACTTAGGTTAAGGTGCAGTGTAACTTAGGTTAAGGTGCAGTGTAACTTAGGTTAAGGTGCAGTGTAACTTAGGTTAAGGTGCAGTGTAACTTAGGTTAAGGTGCAGTGTAACTTAGGTTAAGGTGCAGTGTAACTTAGGTTAAGGTGCAGTGTAACTTAGGTTAAGGTGCAGTGTAACTTAGGTTAAGGTGCAGTGTAACTTAGGTTAAGGTGCAGTGTAACTTAGGTTAAGGTGCAGTGTAACTTAGGTTAAGGTGCAGTGTAACTTAGGTTAAGGTGCAGTGTAACTTAGGTTAAGGTGCAGTGTAACTTAGGTTAAGGTGCAGTGTAACTTAGGTTAAGGTGCAGTGTAACTTAGGTTAAGGTGCAGTGTAACTTAGGTTAAGGTGCAGTGTAACTTAGGTTAAGGTGCAGTGTAAGTTAGGTTAAGGTGCAGTGTAACTTAGGTTAAGGTGCAGTGTAACTTAGGTTAAGGTGCAGTGTAACTTAGGTTAAGGTGCAGTGTAACTTAGGTTAAGGTGCAGTGTAACTTAGGTTAAGGTGCAGTGTAACTTAGGTTAAGGTGCAGTGTAACTTAGGTTAAGGTGCAGTGTAAGTTAGGTTAAGGTGCAGTGTAAGTTAGGTTAAGGTGCAGTGTAAGTTAGGTTAAGGTGCAGCGTAACTTAGGTTAAGGTGCAGCGTAACTTAGGTTAAGGTGCAGTGTAACTTAGGTTAAGGTGCAGTGTAACTTAGGTTAAGGTGCAGTGTAACTTAGGTTAAGGTGCAGTGTAACTTAGGTTAAGGTGCAGCGTAACTTAGGTTAAGGTGCAGCGTAACTTAGGTTAAGGTGCAGCGTAACTTAGGTTAAGGTGCAGCGTAACTTAGGTTAAGGTGCAGCGTAACTTAGGTTAAGGTGCAGCGTAACTTAGGTTAAGGTGCAGCGTAACTTAGGTTAAGGTGCAGCGTAACTTAGGTTAAGGTGCAGCGTAACTTAGGTTAAGGTGCAGCGTAACTTAGGTTAAGGTGCAGCGTAACTTAGGTTAAGGTGCAGCGTAACTTAGGTTAAGGTGCAGCGTAACTTAGGTTAAGGTGCAGCGTAACTTAGGTTAAGGTGCAGCGTAACTTAGGTTTAGGGGCCAACGTGGGTTAGGTTAGGGGCCAACGTGGGTTAGGTTAGGGGCCAACGTGGGTTAGGTTAGGGGCCAACGTGGGTTAGGTTAGGGGCCAACGTGGGTTAGGTTAGGGGCCAACGTGGGTTAGGTTAGGGGCCAACGTGGGTTAGGTTAGGGGCCAACGTGGGTTAGGTTAGGGGCCAACGTGGGTTAGGTTAGGGGCCAACGTGGGTTAGGTTAGGGGCCAACGTGGGTTAGGTTAGGGGCCAACGTGGGTTAGGTTAGGGGCCAACGTGGGTTAGGTTAGGGGCCAACGTGGGTTAGGTTAGGGGCCAACGTGGGTTAGGTTAGGGGCCAACGTGGGTTAGGTTAGGGGCCAACGTGGGTTAGGTTAGGGGCCAACGT
>NW_026062908.1:0-5000 GCF_023897955.1 Schistocerca gregaria | reverse complement strand
GAAAGAGCTATCAATCTGTCAATCCTTCCGGTGTCCGGGCCTGGTGAGGTTTCCCGTGTTGAGTCAAATTAAGCCGCAGGCTCCACTCCTGGTGGTGCCCTTCCGTCAATTCCTTTAAGTTTCAGCTTTGCAACCATACTTCCCCCGGAACCCAAAAGCTTTGGTTTCCCGGAGGCTGCCCGCCGAGTCATCGGAGGAACTGCGGCGGATCGCTGGCTGGCATCGTTTATGGTTAGAACTAGGGCGGTATCTGATCGCCTTCGAACCTCTAACTTTCGTTCTTGATTAATGAAAACATACTTGGCAAATGCTTTCGCTTCTGTTCGTCTTGCGACGATCCAAGAATTTCACCTCTAACGTCGCAATACGAATGCCCCCGCCTGTCCCTATTAATCATTACCTCGGGTTCCGAAAACCAACAAAATAGAACCGAGGTCCTATTCCATTATTCCATGCACACAGTATTCAGGCGGGCTTGCCTGCTTTAAGCACTCTAATTTGTTCAAAGTAAACGTGCCGGCCCACCGAGACACTCAACTAAGAGCACCCTGGTAGGATTTCAACGGGGTCCGCCTCGGGACGCGCAAGCACGCCTTCGGCTCGCCCCACCGGCAGGACGTCCCACGATACATGCCAGTTAAACACCGACGGGCGGTGAACCAACAGCGTGGGACACAAATCCAACTACGAGCTTTTTAACCGCAACAACTTTAATATACGCTATTGGAGCTGGAATTACCGCGGCTGCTGGCACCAGACTTGCCCTCCAATAGATACTCGTTAAAGGATTTAAAGTGTACTCATTCCGATTACGGGGCCTCGGATGAGTCCCGTATCGTTATTTTTCGTCACTACCTCCCCGTGCCGGGAGTGGGTAATTTGCGCGCCTGCTGCCTTCCTTGGATGTGGTAGCCGTTTCTCAGGCTCCCTCTCCGGAATCGAACCCTGATTCCCGTTACCCGTTACAACCATGGTAGGCGCAGAACCTACCATCGACAGTTGATAAGGCAGACATTTGAAAGATGCGTCGCCGGTACGAGGACCGTGCGATCAGCCCAAAGTTATTCAGAGTCACCAAGGCAAACGGACCAGACGAGCCAATCCGATTGGTTTTGATCTAATAAAAGCGTCCCTTCCATCTCTGGTCGGGACTCTGTTTGCATGTATTAGCTCTAGAATTACCACAGTTATCCAAGTAACGTGGGTACGATCTAAGGAACCATAACTGATTTAATGAGCCATTCGCGGTTTCACCTTAATGCGGCTTGTACTGAGACATGCATGGCTTAATCTTTGAGACAAGCATATGACTACTGGCAGGATCAACCAGGGAGCTGCGTCAACGAGAGCTGAGCAGCCGGCCGCCCGGGAGTGTGTCCCGAGGGCCCGCGCGAACACGCAAGCGTCCGCTCAATTATTCTGCAAACAGGAGGAGGCTGAGCTCCCCTGCACGATACACCTCGAAACCCTCTCAGGTCCCGGCGGCGCGCAGCGCCGTCCTAAGTACTTGGTCGGGTTCGAGAGAGGCGCAATCGCCCGGAGATAGGCGAGTAGACGCTTTCAGTGCGAACACCCCGTGCTCCCAACTGAGCTTGCCGCTGCCGACAGAGGCCCGGGAGCGTGCTGTCGTGGCATTGCCGGCGGGAAACAACACGCGCCACCTACGGTGACCGGCAGCTCCAACGCCAGCGCCACAGAAGGGCAAAGCCCCACTTGGGTGCAGAAGCGAACTCTCCCAGCACAGCGCACGCGCCAACACGTCCGCAGAGCTGCGATACAAACCACCTGCGAGAACCGCCGGGGGCGACCGAGCAGCAGACGGCGTCGCGACGCCGAGTGCCGGGCGGCGGCGCATCCTCAACGCACACAGTCCGCAATCGGACCAGCACACTGCAGATGTCCACCGCGCTTCGCACCGGGCTCGGCAGAACCCACTTTGGCCGCCTGGCGCCGCGCGCCGGGTGCGCCGGCGCGTAGCTGGGACGCCAGCCGGGCCCGTCGGCCGGCGCTCCTGCCACTGGGCGCCCCCCACCAGCCGGCTGTAGTGCGTGCGCTCACGCAGCGCGCGGCCAGCACGCCGGGCGGCCCCCCCTCACCGGCCGGGGACTGTCCCACCAAGCCACAGCCTCGTATCGCTTCATACCCACATGGCCAACTCAGGTTCGGGGGCATGGCGGGTACCGCCGAAACAACCGGTTCACAGATGTACCGATCGTCGCTATCACCGATGCACCTGCAGCGCGAACAACCGCTCAACAACTGATTTCCAGTTCATTTGCGGATCTTTGGCAGCAAACGTATACGTCAATCTACATTTGCGAAATCTACGATTCTGGCATGCCTGCATGTTATGTGTCACGACACGCTACATCAGCCCACATACACACTACGGCATGTACACGAGAGAACACGTGGAAGATGGTCCGCGCACGTGTGCAATGTCCCTTGCGCGGTCGACTGTCAACCGGCCTCTGTAGCATGTCGCAGATGTGGAACGCGGTCCACCGTGGTATCATGTTGTGTGGGGCAATACGATTAAATAGGAAAACCCTCGTCGCTACATCAACAGACGGCTCACGCTGATTCCCGGCAGAGGGAGGGGGGCCAACATGCAATACTTTCGTCCGTACCTACCACATGTCTGTACGGCGTAAAACAGTGCAATCTCGCTGTAATGGGGAGACGAGACAAGTAGCATCGTGCACAACATATGGCCCTTATGATTCGCCATTGTAGGGCGCAGCCGGTGTACGGTCAAGCATGTGCCACATTATGTCACTCAGTACGTAACGACGGATGATCAGTGTGGGTTACGCGTACATCAGCGGACAGTCCACACAGGCCGTACCACAACGTACACTGACTGCATCGACAACCGAATGCAACTGAACAGCTGCAAGGCTCATTTCACAAACAAACGCCTGACCGACCAGCTTGGAAGGGCAGGAGGGGAGGGCGATAGTCGTTCTGTAGCGTTACACCCTTCCAGTGGTTAGCGGGACTGTGTAGAAAGTACGCAACACTCGAAAGACATTTACGTGAGGGTACGCACCATGGCATCGAGAAATACACATGACACCAGAGGATCCAAGCAGTGAACTATGTTCAGAGGGTTGCTGTTAGGCAAAGCTACATTCCTGTGACGTTACATGTGACAGTTAAGGTGCAGTGTAAGTTAGGTTAAGGTGCAGTGTAAGTTAGGTTAAGGTGCAGTGTAAGTTAGGTTAAGGTGCAGTGTAAGTTAGGTTAAGGTGCAGTGTAAGTTAGGTTAAGGTGCAGTGTAAGTTAGGTTAAGGTGCAGTGTAAGTTAGGTTAAGGTGCAGTGTAAGTTAGGTTAAGGTGCAGTGTAAGTTAGGTTAAGGTGCAGTGTAAGTTAGGTTAAGGTGCAGTGTAAGTTAGGTTAAGGTGCAGTGTAAGTTAGGTTAAGGTGCAGTGTAAGTTAGGTTAAGGTGCAGTGTAAGTTAGGTTAAGGTGCAGTGTAAGTTAGGTTAAGGTGCAGTGTAAGTTAGGTTAAGGTGCAGTGTAACTTAGGTTAAGGTGCAGTGTAACTTAGGTTAAGGTGCAGTGTAACTTAGGTTAAGGTGCAGTGTAACTTAGGTTAAGGTGCAGTGTAACTTAGGTTAAGGTGCAGTGTAACTTAGGTTAAGGTGCAGTGTAACTTAGGTTAAGGTGCAGTGTAACTTAGGTTAAGGTGCAGTGTAACTTAGGTTAAGGTGCAGTGTAACTTAGGTTAAGGTGCAGTGTAACTTAGGTTAAGGTGCAGTGTAACTTAGGTTAAGGTGCAGTGTAACTTAGGTTAAGGTGCAGTGTAACTTAGGTTAAGGTGCAGTGTAACTTAGGTTAAGGTGCAGTGTAACTTAGGTTAAGGTGCAGTGTAACTTAGGTTAAGGTGCAGTGTAACTTAGGTTAAGGTGCAGTGTAACTTAGGTTAAGGTGCAGTGTAACTTAGGTTAAGGTGCAGTGTAACTTAGGTTAAGGTGCAGTGTAACTTAGGTTAAGGTGCAGTGTAACTTAGGTTAAGGTGCAGTGTAACTTAGGTTAAGGTGCAGTGTAACTTAGGTTAAGGTGCAGTGTAACTTAGGTTAAGGTGCAGTGTAACTTAGGTTAAGGTGCAGTGTAACTTAGGTTAAGGTGCAGTGTAACTTAGGTTAAGGTGCAGTGTAACTTAGGTTAAGGTGCAGTGTAACTTAGGTTAAGGTGCAGTGTAACTTAGGTTAAGGTGCAGTGTAACTTAGGTTAAGGTGCAGTGTAACTTAGGTTAAGGTGCAGTGTAACTTAGGTTAAGGTGCAGTGTAACTTAGGTTAAGGTGCAGTGTAACTTAGGTTAAGGTGCAGTGTAAGTTAGGTTAAGGTGCAGTGTAACTTAGGTTAAGGTGCAGTGTAACTTAGGTTAAGGTGCAGTGTAACTTAGGTTAAGGTGCAGTGTAACTTAGGTTAAGGTGCAGTGTAACTTAGGTTAAGGTGCAGTGTAACTTAGGTTAAGGTGCAGTGTAACTTAGGTTAAGGTGCAGTGTAACTTAGGTTAAGGTGCAGTGTAACTTAGGTTAAGGTGCAGTGTAACTTAGGTTAAGGTGCAGCGTAACTTAGGTTAAGGTGCAGCGTAACTTAGGTTAAGGTGCAGCGTAACTTAGGTTAAGGTGCAGTGTAACTTAGGTTAAGGTGCAGTGTAACTTAGGTTAAGGTGCAGTGTAACTTAGGTTAAGGTGCAGCGTAACTTAGGTTAAGGTGCAGCGTAACTTAGGTTAAGGTGCAGCGTAACTTAGGTTAAGGTGCAGCGTAACTTAGGTTAAGGTGCAGCGTAACTTAGGTTAAGGTGCAGCGTAACTTAGGTTAAGGTGCAGCGTAACTTAGGTTAAGGTGCAGCGTAACTTAGGTTAAGGTGCAGCGTAACTTAGGTTAAGGTGCAGCGTAACTTAGGTTAAGGTGCAGCGTAACTTAGGTTAAGGTGCAGCGTAACTTAGGTTAAGGTGCAGCGTAACTTAGAACACGCGATCTAGTGT
>NW_026062907.1:17500-22500 GCF_023897955.1 Schistocerca gregaria | reverse complement strand
CGCGCCACCTATGGTGACCGGCAGCTCCAACGCCAGCGCCACACAAGGGCAAAGCCCCACTTGGGTGCAGAAGCGAACTCTCCCAGCACAGCGCACGCGCCAACACGTCCGCACAACTGCGATACAAACCACCTGCGAGAACCGCTGGGGCGACCGAGCAGCAGACGGCGTCGCGGCGCCGAGTGCCAGGCGGCGGCGCATCCTCAACGCACACAGTCCTCAATCAGACCAGCACACTGCAGATGTCCACCGCGCTTCGCACCGGGCTCGGCTGAACCAACTTTGGCCGCCAGGCGCCGCGTGCAGGGTGCGCCGCAGCGTAGCTGCGCCGCCTGCCGGGCCCGTCGGCTGGCGCTCCTGCCACTCGGCGCCCCCCACCAGCCGCCTGTTGCGCGTGCGCCCACGCAGCGCGCGGCCAACACGCCGGGCGGCCCCCCTTCACCGGCCGGGAACAGTCCCACCAAGCCACCGCCGCGTATCGCTTCATACCCACATGGGCCTAGTCACGTGTGTGGATGTGGCGGGTACCGCTGAAACAACCGGTTAATAGCTGTACCGATCGTCGCCATCACAGATTCACCTCCAGCGTGAACAACCGCTCAACAACGGATTTCCAGTTCATTTGCGTATCTTGGGCAGTAAACGTAGATGTCCACCTACATTTGCGAATTCAACAATTCTTGCATGCCAGGATGTCATGTGTCACGACACGCTACATCAGACCACATACACACTGCGACATGTGCAGAAGAGAACACGTGGAAGGTGGCCCGCGCACGTATGCGATGTCCCTTCCGCGATCCACTGTCAACCGGCATCTGCGGCATGTCCCAGATATGGAACGCGGTCCACCAGGGTAGCACTTTGTGTGAGGCAATACGACAAAGTCGGAATACACGCGTCACTACATCAGACGGCTCACGCTGACCTGACCTGACCTGACTCACCGCACCACCACCCCCAGCGACCCAGGGTGACATACAATGCGTTCGTACGTTCCTCCCACACGCCTCTACGGCGTACCACAGTGCAACCTAGCTGTTATTGGGAGACGAGACAAGTAGCATCGAGCACATCATATGGAAATTGAGATTCGACACCGTTGGGCACAGCCAGCGTACGGTCACACGTATCACACTACTTCACTCTGTACGTAACGACCGATGATCGGTACAGCGTGTGGGTTACGCGTACGACATCAGCGGACAATGGACACAGACCATACCACGACGTACACTGAGGGCGTCGACATCTGAATGCAACTGAACAGCTGCGAGGCTCATTTAACACTCAAACGCCAGACCGACCAGCTTGAGAGGACAGAGACACAAAGAGGGGGACAGAGGGAGGGGGGGGGGGGCGATATAGTCCTATTGCAGTACAATTGACAGTGGATAGCGGGAATATGTGGAAAGTAAGCAACACTCGCAAGACATCTACATGAGGATAACAACGACACCAGAGATTCCGAGCAGTGAACTATGTTAGGCAAAGGGACAACGTGGGTTAGGTTAAGGGACAACGTGGGTTAGGTTAAGGGACAACGTGGGTTAGGTTAAGGGACAACGTGGGTTAGGTTAAGGGACAACGTGGGTTAGGTTAAGGGACAACGTGGGTTAGGTTAAGGGACAACGTGGGTTAGGTTAAGGGACAACGTGGGTTAGGTTAAGGGACAACGTGGGTTAGGTTAAGGGACAACGTGGGTTAGGTTAAGGGACAACGTGGGTTAGGTTAAGGGACAACGTGGGTTAGGTTAAGGGACAACGTGGGTTAGGTTAAGGGACAACGTGGGTTAGGTTAAGGGACAACGTGGGTTAGGTTAAGGGACAACGTGGGTTAGGTTAAGGGACAACGTGGGTTAGGTTAAGGGACAACGTGGGTTAGGTTAAGGGACAACGTGGGTTAGGTTAAGGGACAACGTGGGTTAGGTTAAGGGACAACGTGGGTTAGGTTAAGGGACAACGTGGGTTAGGTTAAGGGACAACGTGGGTTAGGTTAAGGGACAACGTGGGTTAGGTTAAGGGACAACGTGGGTTAGGTTAAGGGACAACGTGGGTTAGGTTAAGGGACAACGTGGGTTAGGTTAAGGGACAACGTGGGTTAGGTTAAGGGACAACGTGGGTTAGGTTAAGGGACAACGTGGGTTAGGTTAAGGGACAACGTGGGTTAGGTTAAGGGACAACGTGGGTTAGGTTAAGGGACAACGTGGGTTAGGTTAAGGGACAACGTGGGTTAGGTTAAGGGACAACGTGGGTTAGGTTAAGGGACAACGTGGGTTAGGTTAAGGGACAACGTGGGTTAGGTTAAGGGACAACGTGGGTTAGGTTAAGGGACAACGTGGGTTAGGTTAAGGGACAACGTGGGTTAGGTTAAGGGACAACGTGGGTTAGGTTAAGGGACAACGTGGGTTAGGTTAAGGGACAACGTGGGTTAGGTTAAGGGACAACGTGGGTTAGGTTAAGGGACAACGTGGGTTAGGTTAAGGGACAACGTGGGTTAGGTTAAGGGACAACGTGGGTTAGGTTAAGGGACAACGTGGGTTAGGTTAAGGGACAACGTGGGTTAGGTTAAGGGACAACGTGGGTTAGGTTAAGGGACAACTTGAGTTAGGTTAAGGGACAACTTGAGTTAGGTTAAGGGACAACTTGAGTTAGGTTAAGGGACAACTTGAGTTAGGTTAAGGGACAACTTGAGTTAGGTTAAGGGACAACTTGAGTTAGGTTAAGGGACAACTTGAGTTAGGTTAAGGGACAACTTGAGTTAGGTTAAGGGACAACTTGAGTTAGGTTAAGGGACAACTTGAGTTAGGTTAAGGGACAACTTGAGTTAGGTTAAGGGACAACTTGAGTTAGGTTAAGGGACAACTTGAGTTAGGTTAAGGGACAACTTGAGTTAGGTTAAGGGACAACTTGAGTTAGGTTAAGGGACAACTTGAGTTAGGTTAAGGGACAACTTGAGTTAGGTTAAGGGACAACTTGAGTTAGGTTAAGGGACAACTTGAGTTAGGTTAAGGGACAACTTGAGTTAGGTTAAGGGACAACTTGAGTTAGGTTAAGGGACAACTTGAGTTAGGTTAAGGGACAACTTGAGTTAGGTTAAGGGACAACTTGAGTTAGGTTAAGGGACAACTTGAGTTAGGTTAAGGGACAACTTGAGTTAGGTTAAGGGATAATGTGGTACAACCACAGTTAGGTTAAGGGATAATGTGGTACAACCACAGTTAGGTTAAGGGATAATGTGGTACAACCACAGTTAGGTTAAGGGATAATGTGGTACAACCACAGTTAGGTTAAGGGATAATGTGGTACAACCACAGTTAGGTTAAGGGATAATGTGGTACAACCACAGTTAGGTTAAGGGATAATGTGGTACAACCACAGTTAGGTTAAGGGATAATGTGGTACAACCACAGTTAGGTTAAGGGATAATGTGGTACAACCACAGTTAGGTTAAGGGATAATGTGGTACAACCACAGTTAGGTTAAGGGATAATGTGGTACAACCACAGTTAGGTTAAGGGATAATGTGGTACAACCACAGTTAGGTTAAGGGATAATGTGGTACAACCACAGTTAGGTTAAGGGATAATGTGGTACAACCACAGTTAGGTTAAGGGATAATGTGGTACAACCACAGTTAGGTTAAGGGATAATGTGGTACAACCACAGTTAGGTTAAGGGATAATGTGGTACAACCACAGTTAGGTTAAGGGATAATGTGGTACAACCACAGTTAGGTTAAGGGATAATGTGGTACAACCACAGTTAGGTTAAGCGATAATGTGGTACAACCACAGTTAGGTTAAGCGATAATGTGGTACAACCACAGTTAGGTTAAGCGATAATGTGGTACAACCACAGTTAGGTTAAGCGATAATGTGGTACAACCACAGTTAGGTTAAGCGATAATGTGGTACAACCACAGTTAGGTTAAGCGATAATGTGGTACAACCACAGTTAGGTTAAGCGATAATGTGGTACAACCACAGTTAGGTTAAGCGATAATGTGGTACAACCACAGTTAGGTTAAGCGATAATGTGGTACAACCACAGTTAGGTTAAGCGATAATGTGGTACAGCCACAGTTAGGTTAAGCGATAATGTGGTACAGCCACAGTTAGGTTAAGCGATAAAGTTGGTTAAATTTGGTATTGTGTGGGAAGGGTGCAGAGAGAGAGGGGGGGGGGTGGATAGTGGTGGCAGTACGCGGATGCCTGAGTCACCGTCAGATACGTCACGTCGGTTCGATGCTTGTAGCAAGAGGCTGGCGGATGTGTGTCTCTCACTTCTGCAATTTTTCATGTGGTATAACACGAGGGCGGGGGATGATATTTGGTGCCCCTCTGTGTAGGATGTGTGTTGGTGGTGTTGATTTATCTGAGCAATGGTAGTTGTCGGAGGAGTGGGGTATTGTGCTTTTATAGGTGGACCTACTGCTCTGGTTATCATAGTGTCGACGGTGCAATGTGGCAGAGAGGATGCACTCGACATTGTCGCATTCCAGATGTTTACGTATTGTGTGTCTCCGTTGCAGGCCGAGAGTGGTGCATGTTCGAGTGTCTGGCTGACGTGCGATTCACGTTGTGTGCCCAGTCTTACAGCACGTATAGGGACATTCGCATAAATCATCTATATGTGGCCTTGCATCATTTACTAAGCAGTGCCGTGAGACGACCGAACTATTAGGAAAGTACTGATGTACCGCATAATGTTTACCTTCCACCACACGGCGAGTATCGACTCTGCCCAGCGTTGCCACCGCAGGCAGCGGTCACCGTCACCATTGTGCGGCGGAACGGAACATCTATATCCTCAGAGGGGCACTCTTTGCCGCCGGGCGTCAGGTCTCGCGGCCTGCCGGCCAGCGGCCACGACGAACTTACCGCATGTATAGGGACAGCGGGAATTTGGCATACTTGATATAACTCTTCATGAGACGCAAGATATAGGGGTGGATTGCAACTTACGACTGCGAGAAAAGTCCGCCGTTCATCCGCCGGA
>NW_026062907.1:0-2500 GCF_023897955.1 Schistocerca gregaria | reverse complement strand
GCGCCGCAGCGTAGCTGCGCCGCCTGCCGGGCCCGTCGGCTGGCGCTCCTGCCACTCGGCGCCCCCCACCAGCCGCCTGTTGCGCGTGCGCCCACGCAGCGCGCGGCCAACACGCCGGGCGGCCCCCCTTCACCGGCCGGGAACAGTCCCACCAAGCCACCGCCGCGTATCGCTTCATACCCACATGGGCCTAGTCACGTGTGTGGATGTGGCGGGTACCGCTGAAACAACCGGTTAATAGCTGTACCGATCGTCGCCATCACAGATTCACCTCCAGCGTGAACAACCGCTCAACAACGGATTTCCAGTTCATTTGCGTATCTTGGGCAGTAAACGTAGATGTCCACCTACATTTGCGAATTCAACAATTCTTGCATGCCAGGATGTCATGTGTCACGACACGCTACATCAGACCACATACACACTGCGACATGTGCAGAAGAGAACACGTGGAAGGTGGCCCGCGCACGTATGCGATGTCCCTTCCGCGATCCACTGTCAACCGGCATCTGCGGCATGTCCCAGATATGGAACGCGGTCCACCAGGGTAGCACTTTGTGTGAGGCAATACGACAAAGTCGGAATACACGCGTCACTACATCAGACGGCTCACGCTGACCTGACCTGACCTGACTCACCGCACCACCACCCCCAGCGACCCAGGGTGACATACAATGCGTTCGTACGTTCCTCCCACACGCCTCTACGGCGTACCACAGTGCAACCTAGCTGTTATTGGGAGACGAGACAAGTAGCATCGAGCACATCATATGGAAATTGAGATTCGACACCGTTGGGCACAGCCAGCGTACGGTCACACGTATCACACTACTTCACTCTGTACGTAACGACCGATGATCGGTACAGCGTGTGGGTTACGCGTACGACATCAGCGGACAATGGACACAGACCATACCACGACGTACACTGAGGGCGTCGACATCTGAATGCAACTGAACAGCTGCGAGGCTCATTTAACACTCAAACGCCAGACCGACCAGCTTGAGAGGACAGAGACACAAAGAGGGGGACAGAGGGAGGGGGGGGGGGCGATATAGTCCTATTGCAGTACAATTGACAGTGGATAGCGGGAATATGTGGAAAGTAAGCAACACTCGCAAGACATCTACATGAGGATAACAACGACACCAGAGATTCCGAGCAGTGAACTATGTTAGGCAAAGGGACAACGTGGGTTAGGTTAAGGGACAACGTGGGTTAGGTTAAGGGACAACGTGGGTTAGGTTAAGGGACAACGTGGGTTAGGTTAAGGGACAACGTGGGTTAGGTTAAGGGACAACGTGGGTTAGGTTAAGGGACAACGTGGGTTAGGTTAAGGGACAACGTGGGTTAGGTTAAGGGACAACGTGGGTTAGGTTAAGGGACAACGTGGGTTAGGTTAAGGGACAACGTGGGTTAGGTTAAGGGACAACGTGGGTTAGGTTAAGGGACAACGTGGGTTAGGTTAAGGGACAACGTGGGTTAGGTTAAGGGACAACGTGGGTTAGGTTAAGGGACAACGTGGGTTAGGTTAAGGGACAACGTGGGTTAGGTTAAGGGACAACGTGGGTTAGGTTAAGGGACAACGTGGGTTAGGTTAAGGGACAACGTGGGTTAGGTTAAGGGACAACGTGGGTTAGGTTAAGGGACAACGTGGGTTAGGTTAAGGGACAACGTGGGTTAGGTTAAGGGACAACGTGGGTTAGGTTAAGGGACAACGTGGGTTAGGTTAAGGGACAACGTGGGTTAGGTTAAGGGACAACGTGGGTTAGGTTAAGGGACAACGTGGGTTAGGTTAAGGGACAACGTGGGTTAGGTTAAGGGACAACGTGGGTTAGGTTAAGGGACAACGTGGGTTAGGTTAAGGGACAACGTGGGTTAGGTTAAGGGACAACGTGGGTTAGGTTAAGGGACAACGTGGGTTAGGTTAAGGGACAACGTGGGTTAGGTTAAGGGACAACGTGGGTTAGGTTAAGGGACAACGTGGGTTAGGTTAAGGGACAACGTGGGTTAGGTTAAGGGACAACGTGGGTTAGGTTAAGGGACAACGTGGGTTAGGTTAAGGGACAACGTGGGTTAGGTTAAGGGACAACGTGGGTTAGGTTAAGGGACAACGTGGGTTAGGTTAAGGGACAACGTGGGTTAGGTTAAGGGACAACGTGGGTTAGGTTAAGGGACAACGTGGGTTAGGTTAAGGGACAACGTGGGTTAGGTTAAGGGACAACGTGGGTTAGGTTAAGGGACAACGTGGGTTAGGTTAAGGGACAACGTGGGTTAGGTTAAGGGACAACGTGGGTTAGGTTAAGGGACAACGTGGGTTAGGTTAAGGGACAACGTGGGTTAGGTTAAGGGACAACTTGAGTTAGGTTAAGGGACAACTTGAGTTAGGTTAAGGGACAACTTGAGTTAGGTTAAGGGACAACTTGAGTTAGGTTAAGGGACAACTTGAGTTAGGTTAAGGGACAACTTGAGTTAGGTTAAGGGACAACTTGAGTTAGGT
>NW_026062906.1:0-21431 GCF_023897955.1 Schistocerca gregaria | reverse complement strand
ACACACGCGAGACAGATAAACTAGACACGAAACATCTACATCTACATGGGGAAGGAACGACCCCACAGACCGAGCTGAAGCACTGGCGGATTCACTAGAAAGGCAATTCCAAGCACCAGAAGCGGTAGATGACGAAACTGATGACCACCAGGAAATGGTACTCAGAAGGGTAAAACCGCATCCTAAGTGCCCCGATCAGAACATCTTTCACAATCCAATAAACGCAGAAACCCCGTATCTTATCACATCACAAACATACACACATCCTAAGAAGGCATCAGGCCCAGATTCCATCAAACCGCAACTACTACATCACCTACCTCCAGCAACTATCAATTATCTATCTAACATCAATATATAATGCTTGCTTCAGACTAAACTACTTGGAAACAGGCCCGAGTCATCACATTACCAAAGCCAAACAAGGACTTATTATTTCCGCAAAACTATAGGCCAACTTCCTTGGAAAGGTTCTCGGAAAGCTCATTCAAACTGAACTGAAGAAATTCAATTCTTAAAGGATAACAACATAATCATCCCACAACAATTCCGATTCCGCGAAGAACACAGCACCACCCACCAGGTGACCAGACTAGTCGAGCACATATGTCAGGCCAGAAACATTAGACACAGTACTGGAGCAGTCCTGCTTGACATTGGAAAAGCATTCGGATAACGCCTTATCTACAAGCTCCACCAGTACAACTGCCCCATCCACATTATTGCTTCTTTTCTCCGCAACAGAGCATTCTATGTCCATGTACCAGGAGCGGCAAGTAACACTAGATCCATAGAGGCTGGAGTCCCGCAAGGCTCAGTGCTGGGGGCCCATTCTCTACTCAATATACACAAACAAACAGCTGGGAGGACACTTGTCACTATTTGCAGACGACACTGCAGTCTACCGCAGCAGTTCTAACCTGCAATATAGAGTCACAAAAATAGAGCAACACCTACAATCCATCCAGAAATGGGCTAACCAAAAAAACAATAAACGCGGAGAAAACCCAAGCAATACAATACGATTCACATTCAAAAAGAATACCTCCTAACCTGCATATACGCCTCAGAAATAACAATCTTCCATGGTCAGGCACAATAAAGTATCTAGGCATCAAGCTGGACAAGAGGTTGACATTTAGAGACCATGTTACACACGTTTGTAACAAGGCTGCAGCAGCAATATTCAGACTGTACCCAATCATCAAAGGAAACAGAATAAATATGCGCGCCAAAAAGAAAATCTTCAAAACCGTCATAGGAACCAGCCATCACTTACGGCTCTGAAAAATCTCGTCAATGGCCGCAGACACCAAACATAACAAGAGTAAAAAAGGGTGCAGAACAAATACTTCAGAATTACTGCTGATGCCGGCCGGTACCAGACAAACCGAGACATATACACAAACCATAACATACTCAATCAAAATCCCGGAAATCATCCAAAGAAAAATCCATAAAGTTTTTTTTTTTTTTTTTTTTTTGTTTTTTTTTCCACCAAACCACGGATTCGAACCACCCACTCATCAGAAATCTGGGACCAAAATCCACCCGACCCAAGAACGACATTTCCCATCACGACAAAACACCACAAACTACAACATACCATGATAAACAAAAATAAAATACAAACACCATAACACTCACTCAAACAAACAAACATCTACACACACCCAAGAGACCCTATCATCCCATCATTTTGTTACCCAACATAATCAGACAGAAGGCAGGGATCAAGGACAGATCCGGTCCTTCGAGTACAGGGGGTAAAAAATACCCATCAGACCAGCTCTCTCTCTCTCTCTCCTCCTCGCTTCTCCGTGCCGACGCTGCCCCGCACACGCGTTCGCGTTCGCGTTCGCGCTCGCGTTCGGCCGACACCACACGACAGGTCTTTGGGGCCCCGCCACTGCGCACACGCACGCCTCCTCCTCTTCCTTAGTTCTTTTTCGCTTTTCTTTTCTCCCCCGCCCCCCGCTCTCACCGCCACATCATCCCGCAACCCTTGGGGCATGTTTCCCAACATCAACGCGCCCCAATTCCACTCTCTGCCCGTGCCGCACTCTCCACTTTGCTTCTCCCCGTCCCCTACACACACGACTACCGAAACCCCGGTTGACACACCTTCTCGTAGGACAGGGGTGCGTGCGTGCGTGCGTGCGTTGTCTTGACGGTGACAGCAACAGCAACGGATCCGTCCATCCCATTCCCCCCCACTCGGTAAAGAACCATGTTCAACCCACACTACACAACAAGGGGGGCACACACGAACGCGAAAGAAAGGGCAGGGCAGGGGCAACTATCTCGTACACATTCTTCCTCAGAACCCACATATCGCATCAACGAACGGCAGGCCAATTGCGGACTCAGCCGTGTCAGGCAAATCCAACCCAACCAACACCTCCCACGGAAACCCTGACACTGATCCAGCAGTACGTCCACATACATCGCCACACCAAATACGGGTGACGAGTGAGCAACAAATGGAACAATACACAACAAGGGCTGACCTAATAAAAACTGCACGTCACGTCATACCTTCCAGACAGACGCAGTTCCGACGGGACGGCGGAACCGTATACGTACCTTTCAGCCACAACAACCGACCGACTGGACACGCCCGCGTCTCCAGCCAGCCAACCACCAGGGCCACACAGCCCGCAAGTTTCAGCGTCAACACTTCTTAACGTACGTTGCAAACTTTTCAAAACATTGCCACACACACACACACACACACACACACACACACCACGAAAAGCGTCAACCTCTCTCACACTGGATACACTCAACACTTTTTGTCGGCGGAGCTTGAGGGCCAACGGTTGACACACCCCCACCGGCCACACAGGTTTCCCTTTGAAAATTGCAGTGACGGAGGAGACGCGGCATTACGAGAGGGTTGTTTCCGAGAGCGCGAGCTGGACGGAGCTGCGGCGCCGCCGCCGCCGCCGCCGCCGCCGCCGAGGGGTAATGAACGCACGCGATGCCGCATGACAGCCCATCACCCAAAGTTTCACCCACAACTGCACAGGTCGCACCCCCTTTTCGCGCCATACTAGTGTCGATCGTCAATTACAGCTGACGGTGTTCGCATTTGCCACTTGACGAGAGGGGGGGGGGGGGGGGAAAAGAAAACAAACATCTGACACGCCATGTGTTTCTCTCTCTCTCTGTTACATCTAGGTCATTCGGCAGCCACTGTAAAAAAAAAAAAAAAAAAAAAAAAAAAAAAAAATATTTTTACGACATGGTTGGGTAAGTGATTTAAAGACAACAATTGTGGGTCACACACCATAGACCATTTCGATAGTGTTCTTGTTCTTCTCTTTTTCCTTTTTTTATCGCTCAATTGAAATCAAACCTGGGGATGATGCAATGCTGCGATATGGCACAACCGTCGTCCATTGTACACAACTCGGGAACAAAAAGAAACCAATTCAGGGAACGTTCGTTCCTTCACAACGTTTCTTTCAACGCACTTGGTCTTTACCATCCTGTATATTCAACACACATTTCCTTTCATCAAACTAGGGCATTTCCATAACAGTATTTGCAATACTGCTTCTTCGACGTCATTTCACCATCTTAACTAGAGACAAACAAACAAGAAAATAGCAAAACAGCCTTGAGAACCCCGTCCACCAAATTTCAGTTAGCACGGCATCCAAGATTCTTTTCCGGGGAGTGCAGTGCAGCTGACGCTGCTCAGACCATATACCGTCGCCAGTCTCACTCAACTCTTGCGCATTCCATTCTACGCTACGTGACTATGCAAAAATGAATGAATCAAACCCGCCCAGAGAGCGTCTTGTGCGAGGGGACACACGATATAGAGAACAACAAAACACACAGGGGACACCACCACAGTTGGAGAGAACGTTTCCACCACGGCAGCCGCGCCGTTACGCGCTTTTTTTTTTTCCTCCCCCCCACTGCACACCTCCGACACCACGGGAACGTTCACCGTCCCGTTGCCCTACACTGGCGTTTCTTTTCAACCCCCCACCCTATTCCTCGCTCCCCGGACATTCGACCGATCACAAAGTGCAACCTCTCGTTACCGTCGGGTGCCCCTCTTCATCCCCGGGGCGCCAACAACAAAACAAAAACACCACCGACGCCGTCGTCTCGCGTCACCTCACTCAACTGAGCGGAAAATACACGTACATCCAGAATGACGACACCGCCTCCAGACGTCAGACGTCAGGTCGAAAGAGGGCACCGTACGTCGTGGCGCGTGGTCTCCTAACTCACCTCGCGCGTACAAATACAATGCAATGCGTGTCTCCTCACGTTCACACACACCTCCACGCTCCACTTTTACGTCGCCCAACCAACCAACTACTAACTTAACCCACCCGCTCGGCGTAGAAGCAGCTGTAGGCGGCAACGTGTTTCTCACCCTCGCCACCAACGGTGTGACATCCGACAATCGCGGTTTGCTTTCCGTTCCACACCTCCGGCCATACCATACAAAGGGGACAAAAAAAAAAAAAAAAATATATATATCAAACAAGCCAACTCCAGCGATCCGCCCCCCTAACACCAACACGTCTCGAAACACCCACGCCCACGACCCGGCTGTGGCCTAAAGTGCGTATCCCAACGTCACACCAAAACCAAAGGCGCCGGCGCCGCACCACACCACACCACAAGCTACAGCTACAGCTGTGCCGCCCGTCCACCCGCTCACAACAACAACAACAACAACAACAACAATTCCGCCCTTCCCGCAAAGGCATTTTGGTGGCCCTGAAAAGGGCCGTTTTTTCTTTTCTTCGCCGCGCCGCGGACGAGCCTCCTATTTCCAAGAGCCACCTCCTTACTTGGAGCTCGTGTACTTGGTCACCGCCTTCGTGCCCTCGCTCACCGCGTGCTTGGCCAGCTCGCCAGGCAGCAAGAGCCGCACAGCGGTCTGGATCTCGCGGGACGTGATGGTCGAGCGCTTGTTGTAGTGCGCCAGGCGAGAAGCCTCGGCCGCAATGCGCTCGAAAATGTCGTTCACGAAGCTGTTCATGATGCTCATCGCCTTCGAAGAGATGCCCGTGTCAGGGTGCACCTGCTTCAGCACCTTGTAGATGTAGATGGCATAGCTCTCCTTCCTCTTGCGCTTCTTCTTCTTGTCGCCCTTCGAAATGTTCTTCTGCGCCTTGCCAGCCTTCTTGGCGGCTTTCCCGCTAGTCTTGGGCGGCATCACGAACAAACAGGCAGGCAGGCAGGCAGGCAGGCAGGCACGCGCAGTCAGTCAGTCAGTCAGGCGCTCCGCTCCAGTCAGCGTCTCCCCACACAGTGGCACCCGCCGCACGCCGCCGCCGCACCTTTACCAGCTCGCCCTGCTGCGGCCGCCGACCAATGGGGCGCGCGCGCAACCGGCCGCCGCACCCGAGCCCATAAAGGACCCCCACCCCGCCGGCGCCGGCACGCACTCCGCTGCTCGACTCGCTGCGGCTCGCACCGTTTGGGGCGTTGTGCTTTTTCTTTCTCGCTTCTTTCCAAACTAGCCCATCGCCATGTCCGGACGCGGAAAGGGAGGCAAAGTCAAGGGCAAGTCAAAGTCCCGCTCAAGCAGGGCTGGGCTCCAGTTCCCGGTCGGCAGAATCCACCGCCTCCTGCGCAAGGGAAACTACGCCGAGCGCGTCGGCGCCGGGGCGCCCGTCTACCTCGCCGCCGTCATGGAGTACCTCGCGGCTGAGGTGCTCGAGCTGGCCGGAAACGCGGCCCGCGACAACAAGAAGACGCGCATCATCCCGCGCCACCTGCAGCTCGCCATACGCAACGACGAGGAGCTCAACAAGCTCTTGTCGGGCGTCACCATCGCACAGGGAGGTGTCCTGCCCAACATCCAGGCCGTCCTGCTGCCAAAGAAGACCGAGAAGAAGGCCTAAAAGAGAGACAGCGCAATCGGCAACCGCCGCGTGCTCCCTTGGCACGCAGCGCGCCATTTGCCGCCTCGGCTCAAAAAACAAAACACAATCGGCCCTTTTCAGGGCCACCACACAAACCTACGTCCAAAGCAGAATTCCAGTCGTTCGTCGCACCACTTTTCTCTCTCTCTCTCTCTCTCTCTCTCTCTCTCTCTCTCTCTGTGTACGGTTTTTTTTTCCTTCTTACACACACAGGCGCCGCCATCTTGTACACACGTACTTGGCCACCTCCTCCACTCAACTCCACGCACGCACAGTCTCGCGACCATTAACCAGCACACGTGGCGCACAACAACACACCTCAAAAATAACCCCTCGGCGCTCAGCCGCGCCGCAACACACAGCCCATCCACCGACAAGAAGCATACAAGCAAAGAGGGAGGGGAAGGAAGGAAGGAAGGAGCTCACACAACGCAAGGGCACGCTTCCTTCCCTCCCAACCGCACCGCACACCACGTCAAAAAAAACTCCAAACAAAACTAAAAGGCCAAGTAGACTAAAAAGGAAAAGAAAAACCAGCAACACAGACTCTTTCGCACTTTTCAACTTCCGAACACTGTGGTGGCCCTGAAAAGGGCCGTTTTTCAATCTATCTCTCTTTCCTTCCTTCGGTCTCACACCGCCTAACCGCCGAAACCGTACAGGGTGCGCCCCTGCCTCTTCAGGGCGTACACCACGTCCATGGCCGTCACAGTCTTGCGCTTGGCGTGCTCAGTGTACGTCACCGCGTCGCGGATCACGTTCTCCAGGAACACCTTCAGCACTCCGCGCGTCTCCTCGTAGATCAGACCAGAGATGCGCTTCACGCCGCCCCTGCGCGCCAGGCGGCGGATCGCGGGCTTCGTGATGCCCTGGATGTTGTCGCGCAACACCTTGCGGTGCCGCTTGGCGCCACCCTTGCCGAGCCCCTTTCCTCCCTTGCCGCGGCCTGTCATTCTTCTTCTTCAAGCGTCTCAACCACAATAATATAAAAAACAGAAAGCAAGGCAAGCTCCTCACCCGGCGCTAGCGAGTCGGCTACGGTTGTGGCGCCCAGCGCGCGCGCCGCCCCCCTATATAGACTCTGGGGCCCCGCGGCCCGCCCTCCCCTCCCCCCACCACCGCGCACCGAGGGCATATAAGCGCAGCACCCGGGGCGCGCGGGCCCGTTGTCAAGGCAGCACCGGACGCCGTCGCGCACGCATATCCTCCACGCCGCATCCGCATCCGCATCCGCATCCGCAGTAGCCATGGCCCGGACAAAGCAAACGGCCCGCAAGTCCACCGGCGGAAAGGCGCCGCGCAAACAGCTCGCCACCAAGGCGGCGAGGAAGAGCGCGCCCGCCACCGGCGGCGTCAAGAAGCCCCACCGCTACAGGCCGGGCACCGTCGCCCTGCGAGAAATCAGGCGCTACCAGAAGAGCACAGAGCTGCTCATCCGCAAGCTGCCATTCCAGCGCCTAGTGCGCGAGATCGCCCAGGACTTCAAGACCGACCTGCGCTTCCAGAGCTCCGCAGTCATGGCCCTGCAGGAGGCCAGCGAGGCCTACCTCGTCGGCCTCTTCGAAGACACCAACCTGTGCGCAATCCACGCCAAGCGAGTCACCATCATGCCCAAGGACATCCAGCTCGCGCGCCGCATCCGCGGCGAGCGCGCCTAAACCCGCACACCGCCAAACAAACAAAACGGCCCTTTTCAGGGCCACTAACGTCTCTCCGTCGCGAGCAAAACTTTGTCGGTCGCAACGACTAGTTCCCCACTCACTCTCCAGTCCAGTCGTCCCACCCCCGGCCCGGCCCGGCGCCGCCGTTTCCAAAAGAAAAAAAAAAGCACCGCACCGGCCGAGCCAAGTCGCAAGCGTCAATAGCGCCACCCACACAGGCCACGGCACAAAACGTGACGCCCGGAAAGCAAAGCCAAAAAAGACTATTCCAAAACCACCACCAAGACAAACAAACAAACGCGGCGCAAAATAAATAGGTAGAAATAATAAAAGTAAAATACACTTTATGTAACACCAACCGCGGCGCCGCCGCCCACGCCCGCCAACGACCCCACAATCCAACCACCATCCACACATGAAACAAACAAACGCCAGCAAGCAAGACAGACAGACAACAAGGCAACCGACCGACCACGACACGACACGACAATCAACACCTTCCCGACGTGCTTTGATGGCCCTGAGAAGGGCCGTTTTTGTTTTTGTCCGGGACCGCGCGACAGCCTCTGGTTGCGCGCCGGCCACCAGGCGACGGTGTCAACCGCCAACCCTTCCCTGCCCTTTTTACTTCTTCTTCTTGGGCGAAGCCTTCGCCTTAGACGGCGTCGCCGTCGCCTTCTTCGGGCGCGGCGCCTTCGGCTTCTTCGTCGGAACCTTGGCGGCCTTCTTCGCCTTCGACGGCGACTTGGCCTTGGCCGGCTTGGCCGCAGCCGCCTTCTTCGCACCCGCGGGAGCGGCCGACGCCGCAGACGCCTTCTTGGCGGCGCCCGCCTTCCGACCGGTCGCCGCCTTCACGCCGCCAGCCTTCTTTGCGCCGGCCGCACGGGCCCCCTTCTTCTCCTTGCTGGCCGGAGCGGCGCGCTTCTTCTTCGCACCACCGCCGCCACCACGAGCCTTGCCGCCCTCGGCCGCCCCGCCGCCGGCGCCGGCAAGCTTGAAAGAGCCCGACGCGCCCTTCCCCTTCGTCTGCACCAGCTCGCCAGCCACGACGGCCGACTTGAGGTACTTCTTGATAAAGGGCGCCAGCTTCTCCGCGTCCAGCTTGTAGTGCGCGGCAATGTACTTCTTGATCGCCTGCAGCGACGACCCGCCGCGCTCCTTCAGACTCTTGATGGCGGCCGTCACCATCTCAGAGGTGCGCGGGTGCGCAGGCTTGGCGCGCGGCTTCTTCGCAGACGACGCAGACTTGGCCTTCTTCGTAGTGCCGGTGGCGGCGGGTGCCGCGGCAGTCTCGTTCGTAGCCGCCTGGTCTGCCATCTTTTGCCTGTTCTCTTTTCTTTTTTCCCCTTGCTTTCGCTTCCTTCTCTCCTTCGACGACGCACAACAGCGAGGGGCGCGCAGCAGAGAATAGCCGCGCACGCGCCTGGCCCAGCCAGTGTCGCGGGCGGGCGCGGACGGCCGAGAGAGCGGCCGCCACTCGGCGCGCCGCCGCGCCGCCGCGCCGCGCCTCCCGCGCTTGCTACCGCCCAACGTCCGACAGCCTGCGCGGAGCAGCCCCCAACCTGCGCCGCAACCACCCGCGCCATTCAAACCACCGAGGATGGGGCTACACACACCGACACCACGGTCGCCAACCAGTCGCCGCGGCGGCGCCGCAAACCACGGCCAAACTGCAGCCACCGCGCGCCACAGCCTGGGTCGGCCCGCCGAGAATCGCCGCCCCCGCCCAAATGCCGCCCCCACAGCCCCAGCCGACGACCCGCCACAATGGCCAAACCTTCGTCAAAACTCCCACACCGTCGCCGCGGCAGCCCGGCCACCGCGGCCGGCGCCACAGCCACACGAGCCGAGTCGTGCGGCGATGACGGCCGTGCACAAACGCACCTCCGCCGCCCCATCGCCTTCCGCCGTTTTCCCGATCGGCCCGCAGCCGTCGGGCCACGGCCGCGGGCCGTCCTCCTCCTCTCGCCTCGCCCGCCAACACCCACAGCCCTTCCAACACATTTTTTTTTTCTTTTTTCTTTTTTTTTTTCTACTTTTTTACGATCGCCGCCTGCGCAACATGGCACCGGCCGACGGAGCGCCAACCCCCCCGCCACAGGCGAAAACAAGACAACGATAAACAAACAAACAAAATAAATTACCAGCCAGCCCCAACTACAGACACACCGAATCTGCCCTCACAGCCGACCTTACACGCCTCAACGTCAAAACAAAGGTGGTTTCTTTCTTTCAACGGTTACCTTACCTTAGGTTACGTCAGGTTAGGCTAAGAAGGCGTCAGGGTTAGGTTAAGCGTTGACGTGACGTCACGTCTTAACGTAGGCGTTAAGCTAAGGTTGCGGTCACGTACGTTAGGTTAAGGCGACTTGGGGGTTGGCCTAAGGGCTTACGTTAGGTTACGTTAGTTTAGGTGGCTGCGTTAACGGCTTAAAGAAGTTTAGGAGGTTAAGGCGTCGAGGCGGCCGCACCCCCTTAGCTGCTGCGGCTCGGCCACGCCACGCCACGCCACGCCACGCTTTGGGGTTTCATAAGGTCGCGCGGCGGGTCGTCGGCACGCCGCAAAGGACAAAACTGCAAGACGACGTCGAAAAACAAACAACAGGTAAAAAATAAATAAGTAAAAATAAACGACGCCGACAGGCGGGGATCAGCAGAACGAGCAGATTCCGGAGAGCGAACGAGACACACACGCACGCACGCACACACACACACACACACACAAACCCCCCCGAGCCGAGAGAGCACAGCACCACCACGTGTCGGCCTCCGCTCACCCGACTCGGCTGGGCTGGGCTGGGCTGGGCTGGGCTGGGCTGGGCTGGGCTGGGCTGGCGGCCGGGCCGGATGCACGTGCACGTACACGTACGGCTACAGCCACTACCCGTACACAGCCGCTCTTCACGCAACACCAGCCAAATGGCGCGCCCGCGGCTCGTCGCGGTCGCAACGCCACGCCGGCACACTTTCGGCACCACCGTCTTCGCGCGCACCGCAAACAAAAACGCAGCCGACACACACAGAAAAAAAAAAAAAACAACACAGAGCGCGAGAGACGGGCGGCGGCGCACCTTTCGCCAGCCGGCAGGCAATCGACTCGCCCAGTACGACAAACGTGCACGCCACCCCACCCACCAACCAGCTCGTCGTCGTCGTCGTCCCGAAATCAAACAAACTCTCAAAAGGCACAGCCCCTGCTGCCAACGGACGCAGGCGCCACGCAGCTCCCTTCCCGCCACACTCGATTCGCAGCGCAACTCACCCGGCACACCGTCAAACGACGGGCTGGGCTCGCCGCATCGCCGCAACCTACACACCTTCCCCGCCACGACGCACAGCCCCACCAGACGCCCGTGCCGCAACGACACTACCGCACTACTCCTCTCGCCCTTGCCATACACGACACAACACGCCAAAAAATGAAAATCCAAATACAAACAAAAACACCGCCCCCACGACCCAAACACATGCACGGCGCGCCAACACACGCGAGGCAAGGCACGCAGCAAACGGCGTCCCCTCCGCGTCGCGCCATCAACCTACACACACAAGGCAACACCAACAACAAACAGCCAGCCAGCCAGCCAGCCAGCCAGCCCCACTCTCACGCCGCAAAAACAGAAAACACACCGAAACCGCCAAACGCCGCACATTCGCGCTTCGCACTCACCACACACCTCTCGGCATCCGTTTCGCACACAACGACGCGACGCACAATACATCATCACGGGCTACGCACGCACACCGCGACCCACTTTTTTACGACGCCCTCGCCAGAGCACACGTGCCCACGCCCACACACAGTCGACACAACGACGCAGCGCGCAGCAGACGCGGCCGCAACACATACCTCCCCGACGACGCGCCAACACCGCCAGCCACTGCTCACTCGCCCAAGCAACCCGTGCACACAACTGCCACACGCGTCCACCACGCCGCCGCCAACCACCCGCCCGCCAGGGGGCGCTCACGTCCGCGACAACAGCGCGGCACCGCCGGACCGGGCCGAACCGAGCCGAGCCGCCGCCTCCTCTCCACTCGGCACGCCACGTCCTGCTTGCAAAACACATGGCTCGTCCCTCTGTACACACAACGCGCCTGCCTGCGGTCGCCGCCGGCATCTATCTACCTGCGCATCGGAGCCAGGCCGGCAAGCCCACACTTAAATAATGCACTTCACCAGCCAAACAAACCCACTCTTCCTTTCTTTGCACAGCGCATGCAACAGCAGCCCCAGGAGCCGGGCCCGCCGCCAGCGTCTCCTCCTCCTCTGGGCACAGCCAGCCAGCCGTTCCCACCGCCCCGCCCCTGCTCTGCAGAACAAGAAAAAACGAAAAAGTACCAACACACGCACCCAAAGCGTAAGCCAGACAAGACCAGCCTCTCCAAGGCCACACACACGCAAAAAAACAAAAAAAAACAAAAACACTACAACAAAATAAAATAAAATGAAAAGAAAAAGCAAGCTGTCGCCTCGCCCCCGCCCGTCCCCCCACCCCACCACATTCGCCCCCTCCGCTTGTTTTCCTTTCTACAATTTCCCTCTTTTCCACCCAATATCCCGCCGCGGTTTACGGGCACCGGCCGATTTTGCGCCCGCCCACATGTGTGCCTACTCCCCACCACCATTCCCTCCGCAGCCCGCAGCCCGCAGCCCGCAGCCCGCAGCCCGCTTTTCCCCCCTCCCTGCCCACACCACACCACACCACACCACACCACACCACACCACACCACACCACACCGACGGTGCTGACGTCGACACGCACCCAAGACAGGGGCCACGACCGTCTTTTTTCCTGGGCCCATCCCCGCACCGCACCTCCTTCCAATCATCAACGCTGTGGCGCCTGTGTCCGCGCGAGACGCGTGCGCGCCGCCTCTCTCAACATCCGTCCGCCGGCCGGCCCGTTTTTCGGCCCCCAGGCCATCCGTCAACCACCACTGCCCCTGCCCGCCCCGCACCACACCACACACCGCTGCTTGCCCCGGCCGTTGCCACCAAAGGCGCCAACCGCAGCCCGCGCGCGCCAGAAAGAGATGGCAAAACTACAGGGACCCAGCCGACCGACGAAAATCAGAGCAATTGGCCGGGAGGATCAAAAAGAGAGCTCCGAAAACCACCGTAGCGAGGCGTGGGAGGAAACGTTACGAGAAGCAGGAAGGGACCAGGAAAAATTCTGGAAATTTCTTAAAACTCGTAAACTAGACACGAAACATCTACATCTACATGGGGAAGGAACGACCCCACAGACCGAGCTGAAGCACTGGCGGATTCACTAGAAAGGCAATTCCAAGCACCAGAAGCGGTAGATGACGAAACTGATGACCACCAGGAAATGGTACTCAGAAGGGTAAAACCGCATCCTAAGTGCCCCGATCAGAACATCTTTCACAATCCAATAAACGCAGAAACCCCGTATCTTATCACATCACAAACATACACACATCCTAAGAAGGCATCAGGCCCAGATTCCATCAAACCGCAACTACTACATCACCTACCTCCAGCAACTATCAATTATCTATCTAACATCAATATATAATGCTTGCTTCAGACTAAACTACTTGGAAACAGGCCCGAGTCATCACATTACCAAAGCCAAACAAGGACTTATTATTTCCGCAAAACTATAGGCCAACTTCCTTGGAAAGGTTCTCGGAAAGCTCATTCAAACTGAACTGAAGAAATTCAATTCTTAAAGGATAACAACATAATCATCCCACAACAATTCCGATTCCGCGAAGAACACAGCACCACCCACCAGGTGACCAGACTAGTCGAGCACATATGTCAGGCCAGAAACATTAGACACAGTACTGGAGCAGTCCTGCTTGACATTGGAAAAGCATTCGGATAACGCCTTATCTACAAGCTCCACCAGTACAACTGCCCCATCCACATTATTGCTTCTTTTCTCCGCAACAGAGCATTCTATGTCCATGTACCAGGAGCGGCAAGTAACACTAGATCCATAGAGGCTGGAGTCCCGCAAGGCTCAGTGCTGGGGCCCATTCTCTACTCAATATACACAAACAAACAGCTGGGAGGACACTTGTCACTATTTGCAGACGACACTGCAGTCTACCGCAGCAGTTCTAACCTGCAATATAGAGTCACAAAAATAGAGCAACACCTACAATCCATCCAGAAATGGGCTAACCAAAAAAACAATAAACGCGGAGAAAACCCAAGCAATACAATACGATTCACATTCAAAAAGAATACCTCCTAACCTGCATATACGCCTCAGAAATAACAATCTTCCATGGTCAGGCACAATAAAGTATCTAGGCATCAAGCTGGACAAGAGGTTGACATTTAGAGACCATGTTACACACGTTTGTAACAAGGCTGCAGCAGCAATATTCAGACTGTACCCAATCATCAAAGGAAACAGAATAAATATGCGCGCCAAAAAGAAAATCTTCAAAACCGTCATAGGAACCAGCCATCACTTACGGCTCTGAAAAATCTCGTCAATGGCCGCAGACACCAAACATAACAAGAGTAAAAAAGGGTGCAGAACAAATACTTCAGAATTACTGCTGATGCCGGCCGGTACCAGACAAACCGAGACATATACACAAACCATAACATACTCAATCAAAATCCCGGAAATCATCCAAAGAAAAATCCATAAAGTTTTTTTTTTTTTTTTTTTTTGTTTTTTTTCCACCAAACCACGGATTCGAACCACCCACTCATCAGAAATCTGGGACCAAAATCCACCCGACCCAAGAACGACATTTCCCATCACGACAAAACACCACAAACTACAACATACCATGATAAACAAAAATAAAATACAAACACCATAACACTCACTCAAACAAACAAACATCTACACACACCCAAGAGACCCTATCATCCCATCATTTTGTTACCCAACATAATCAGACAGAAGGCAGGGATCAAGGACAGATCCGGTCCTTCGAGTACAGGGGGTAAAAAATACCCATCAGACCAGCTCTCTCTCTCTCTCTCCTCCTCGCTTCTCCGTGCCGACGCTGCCCCGCACACGCGTTCGCGTTCGCGTTCGCGCTCGCGTTCGGCCGACACCACACGACAGGTCTTTGGGGCCCCGCCACTGCGCACACGCACGCCTCCTCCTCTTCCTTAGTTCTTTTTCGCTTTTCTTTTCTCCCCCGCCCCCCGCTCTCACCGCCACATCATCCCGCAACCCTTGGGGCATGTTTCCCAACATCAACGCGCCCCAATTCCACTCTCTGCCCGTGCCGCACTCTCCACTTTGCTTCTCCCCGTCCCCTACACACACGACTACCGAAACCCCGGTTGACACACCTTCTCGTAGGACAGGGGTGCGTGCGTGCGTGCGTGCGTTGTCTTGACGGTGACAGCAACAGCAACGGATCCGTCCATCCCATTCCCCCCCACTCGGTAAAGAACCATGTTCAACCCACACTACACAACAAGGGGGGCACACACGAACGCGAAAGAAAGGGCAGGGCAGGGGCAACTATCTCGTACACATTCTTCCTCAGAACCCACATATCGCATCAACGAACGGCAGGCCAATTGCGGACTCAGCCGTGTCAGGCAAATCCAACCCAACCAACACCTCCCACGGAAACCCTGACACTGATCCAGCAGTACGTCCACATACATCGCCACACCAAATACGGGTGACGAGTGAGCAACAAATGGAACAATACACAACAAGGGCTGACCTAATAAAAACTGCACGTCACGTCATACCTTCCAGACAGACGCAGTTCCGACGGGACGGCGGAACCGTATACGTACCTTTCAGCCACAACAACCGACCGACTGGACACGCCCGCGTCTCCAGCCAGCCAACCACCAGGGCCACACAGCCCGCAAGTTTCAGCGTCAACACTTCTTAACGTACGTTGCAAACTTTTCAAAACATTGCCACACACACACACACACACACACACACACACACCACGAAAAGCGTCAACCTCTCTCACACTGGATACACTCAACACTTTTTGTCGGCGGAGCTTGAGGGCCAACGGTTGACACACCCCCACCGGCCACACAGGTTTCCCTTTGAAAATTGCAGTGACGGAGGAGACGCGGCATTACGAGAGGGTTGTTTCCGAGAGCGCGAGCTGGACGGAGCTGCGGCGCCGCCGCCGCCGCCGCCGCCGCCGCCGAGGGGTAATGAACGCACGCGATGCCGCATGACAGCCCATCACCCAAAGTTTCACCCACAACTGCACAGGTCGCACCCCCTTTTCGCGCCATACTAGTGTCGATCGTCAATTACAGCTGACGGTGTTCGCATTTGCCACTTGACGAGAGGGGGGGGGGGGGGGGAAAAGAAAACAAACATCTGACACGCCATGTGTTTCTCTCTCTCTCTGTTACATCTAGGTCATTCGGCAGCCACTGTAAAAAAAAAAAAAAAAAAAAAAAAAAAAAAAATATTTTTACGACATGGTTGGGTAAGTGATTTAAAGACAACAATTGTGGGTCACACACCATAGACCATTTCGATAGTGTTCTTGTTCTTCTCTTTTTCCTTTTTTTATCGCTCAATTGAAATCAAACCTGGGGATGATGCAATGCTGCGATATGGCACAACCGTCGTCCATTGTACACAACTCGGGAACAAAAAGAAACCAATTCAGGGAACGTTCGTTCCTTCACAACGTTTCTTTCAACGCACTTGGTCTTTACCATCCTGTATATTCAACACACATTTCCTTTCATCAAACTAGGGCATTTCCATAACAGTATTTGCAATACTGCTTCTTCGACGTCATTTCACCATCTTTTAACTAGAGACAAACAAACAAGAAAATAGCAAAACAGCCTTGAGAACCCCGTCCACCAAATTTCAGTTAGCACGGCATCCAAGATTCTTTTCCGGGGAGTGCAGTGCAGCTGACGCTGCTCAGACCATATACCGTCGCCAGTCTCACTCAACTCTTGCGCATTCCATTCTACGCTACGTGACTATGCAAAAATGAATGAATCAAACCCGCCCAGAGAGCGTCTTGTGCGAGGGGACACACGATATAGAGAACAACAAAACACACAGGGGACACCACCACAGTTGGAGAGAACGTTTCCACCACGGCAGCCGCGCCGTTACGCGCTTTTTTTTTTTCCTCCCCCCCACTGCACACCTCCGACACCACGGGAACGTTCACCGTCCCGTTGCCCTACACTGGCGTTTCTTTTCAACCCCCCACCCTATTCCTCGCTCCCCGGACATTCGACCGATCACAAAGTGCAACCTCTCGTTACCGTCGGGTGCCCCTCTTCATCCCCGGGGCGCCAACAACAAAACAAAAACACCACCGACGCCGTCGTCTCGCGTCACCTCACTCAACTGAGCGGAAAATACACGTACATCCAGAATGACGACACCGCCTCCAGACGTCAGACGTCAGGTCGAAAGAGGGCACCGTACGTCGTGGCGCGTGGTCTCCTAACTCACCTCGCGCGTACAAATACAATGCAATGCGTGTCTCCTCACGTTCACACACACCTCCACGCTCCACTTTTACGTCGCCCAACCAACCAACTACTAACTTAACCCACCCGCTCGGCGTAGAAGCAGCTGTAGGCGGCAACGTGTTTCTCACCCTCGCCACCAACGGTGTGACATCCGACAATCGCGGTTTGCTTTCCGTTCCACACCTCCGGCCATACCATACAAAGGGGACAAAAAAAAAAAAAAAAATATATATATCAAACAAGCCAACTCCAGCGATCCGCCCCCCTAACACCAACACGTCTCGAAACACCCACGCCCACGACCCGGCTGTGGCCTAAAGTGCGTATCCCAACGTCACACCAAAACCAAAGGCGCCGGCGCCGCACCACACCACACCACAAGCTACAGCTACAGCTGTGCCGCCCGTCCACCCGCTCACAACAACAACAACAACAACAACAACAATTCCGCCCTTCCCGCAAAGGCATTTTGGTGGCCCTGAAAAGGGCCGTTTTTTCTTTTCTTCGCCGCGCCGCGGACGAGCCTCCTATTTCCAAGAGCCACCTCCTTACTTGGAGCTCGTGTACTTGGTCACCGCCTTCGTGCCCTCGCTCACCGCGTGCTTGGCCAGCTCGCCAGGCAGCAAGAGCCGCACAGCGGTCTGGATCTCGCGGGACGTGATGGTCGAGCGCTTGTTGTAGTGCGCCAGGCGAGAAGCCTCGGCCGCAATGCGCTCGAAAATGTCGTTCACGAAGCTGTTCATGATGCTCATCGCCTTCGAAGAGATGCCCGTGTCAGGGTGCACCTGCTTCAGCACCTTGTAGATGTAGATGGCATAGCTCTCCTTCCTCTTGCGCTTCTTCTTCTTGTCGCCCTTCGAAATGTTCTTCTGCGCCTTGCCAGCCTTCTTGGCGGCTTTCCCGCTAGTCTTGGGCGGCATCACGAACAAACAGGCAGGCAGGCAGGCAGGCAGGCAGGCACGCGCAGTCAGTCAGTCAGTCAGGCGCTCCGCTCCAGTCAGCGTCTCCCCACACAGTGGCACCCGCCGCACGCCGCCGCCGCACCTTTACCAGCTCGCCCTGCTGCGGCCGCCGACCAATGGGGCGCGCGCGCAACCGGCCGCCGCACCCGAGCCCATAAAGGACCCCCACCCCGCCGGCGCCGGCACGCACTCCGCTGCTCGACTCGCTGCGGCTCGCACCGTTTGGGGCGTTGTGCTTTTTCTTTCTCGCTTCTTTCCAAACTAGCCCATCGCCATGTCCGGACGCGGAAAGGGAGGCAAAGTCAAGGGCAAGTCAAAGTCCCGCTCAAGCAGGGCTGGGCTCCAGTTCCCGGTCGGCAGAATCCACCGCCTCCTGCGCAAGGGAAACTACGCCGAGCGCGTCGGCGCCGGGGCGCCCGTCTACCTCGCCGCCGTCATGGAGTACCTCGCGGCTGAGGTGCTCGAGCTGGCCGGAAACGCGGCCCGCGACAACAAGAAGACGCGCATCATCCCGCGCCACCTGCAGCTCGCCATACGCAACGACGAGGAGCTCAACAAGCTCTTGTCGGGCGTCACCATCGCACAGGGAGGTGTCCTGCCCAACATCCAGGCCGTCCTGCTGCCAAAGAAGACCGAGAAGAAGGCCTAAAAGAGAGACAGCGCAATCGGCAACCGCCGCGTGCTCCCTTGGCACGCAGCGCGCCATTTGCCGCCTCGGCTCAAAAAACAAAACACAATCGGCCCTTTTCAGGGCCACCACACAAACCTACGTCCAAAGCAGAATTCCAGTCGTTCGTCGCACCACTTTTCTCTCTCTCTCTCTCTCTCTCTCTCTCTCTCTCTCTCTCTGTGTACGGTTTTTTTTTCCTTCTTACACACACAGGCGCCGCCATCTTGTACACACGTACTTGGCCACCTCCTCCACTCAACTCCACGCACGCACAGTCTCGCGACCATTAACCAGCACACGTGGCGCACAACAACACACCTCAAAAATAACCCCTCGGCGCTCAGCCGCGCCGCAACACACAGCCCATCCACCGACAAGAAGCATACAAGCAAAGAGGGAGGGGAAGGAAGGAAGGAAGGAGCTCACACAACGCAAGGGCACGCTTCCTTCCCTCCCAACCGCACCGCACACCACGTCAAAAAAAACTCCAAACAAAACTAAAAGGCCAAGTAGACTAAAAAGGAAAAGAAAAACCAGCAACACAGACTCTTTCGCACTTTTCAACTTCCGAACACTGTGGTGGCCCTGAAAAGGGCCGTTTTTCAATCTATCTCTCTTTCCTTCCTTCGGTCTCACACCGCCTAACCGCCGAAACCGTACAGGGTGCGCCCCTGCCTCTTCAGGGCGTACACCACGTCCATGGCCGTCACAGTCTTGCGCTTGGCGTGCTCAGTGTACGTCACCGCGTCGCGGATCACGTTCTCCAGGAACACCTTCAGCACTCCGCGCGTCTCCTCGTAGATCAGACCAGAGATGCGCTTCACGCCGCCCCTGCGCGCCAGGCGGCGGATCGCGGGCTTCGTGATGCCCTGGATGTTGTCGCGCAACACCTTGCGGTGCCGCTTGGCGCCACCCTTGCCGAGCCCCTTTCCTCCCTTGCCGCGGCCTGTCATTCTTCTTCTTCAAGCGTCTCAACCACAATAATATAAAAAACAGAAAGCAAGGCAAGCTCCTCACCCGGCGCTAGCGAGTCGGCTACGGTTGTGGCGCCCAGCGCGCGCGCCGCCCCCCTATATAGACTCTGGGGCCCCGCGGCCCGCCCTCCCCTCCCCCCACCACCGCGCACCGAGGGCATATAAGCGCAGCACCCGGGGCGCGCGGGCCCGTTGTCAAGGCAGCACCGGACGCCGTCGCGCACGCATATCCTCCACGCCGCATCCGCATCCGCATCCGCATCCGCAGTAGCCATGGCCCGGACAAAGCAAACGGCCCGCAAGTCCACCGGCGGAAAGGCGCCGCGCAAACAGCTCGCCACCAAGGCGGCGAGGAAGAGCGCGCCCGCCACCGGCGGCGTCAAGAAGCCCCACCGCTACAGGCCGGGCACCGTCGCCCTGCGAGAAATCAGGCGCTACCAGAAGAGCACAGAGCTGCTCATCCGCAAGCTGCCATTCCAGCGCCTAGTGCGCGAGATCGCCCAGGACTTCAAGACCGACCTGCGCTTCCAGAGCTCCGCAGTCATGGCCCTGCAGGAGGCCAGCGAGGCCTACCTCGTCGGCCTCTTCGAAGACACCAACCTGTGCGCAATCCACGCCAAGCGAGTCACCATCATGCCCAAGGACATCCAGCTCGCGCGCCGCATCCGCGGCGAGCGCGCCTAAACCCGCACACCGCCAAACAAACAAAACGGCCCTTTTCAGGGCCACTAACGTCTCTCCGTCGCGAGCAAAACTTTGTCGGTCGCAACGACTAGTTCCCCACTCACTCTCCAGTCCAGTCGTCCCACCCCCGGCCCGGCCCGGCGCCGCCGTTTCCAAAAGAAAAAAAAAAGCACCGCACCGGCCGAGCCAAGTCGCAAGCGTCAATAGCGCCACCCACACAGGCCACGGCACAAAACGTGACGCCCGGAAAGCAAAGCCAAAAAAGACTATTCCAAAACCACCACCAAGACAAACAAACAAACGCGGCGCAAAATAAATAGGTAGAAATAATAAAAGTAAAATACACTTTATGTAACACCAGTCCGCGGCGGCCGCCCACGCCCGCCAACGACCCCACAATCCAACCACCATC
Organism: Schistocerca gregaria; assembly: GCF_023897955.1. NCBI lineage: Eukaryota > Metazoa > Arthropoda > Insecta > Orthoptera > Acrididae > Schistocerca > Schistocerca gregaria. The sequence continues at coordinate 708 of NW_026062906.1, read as the reverse complement.
CACACATGAAACAAACAAACGCCAGCAAGCAAGACAGACAGACAACAAGGCAACCGACCGACCACGACACGACACGACAATCAACACCTTCCCGACGTGCTTTGATGGCCCTGAGAAGGGCCGTTTTTGTTTTTGTCCGGGACCGCGCGACAGCCTCTGGTTGCGCGCCGGCCACCAGGCGACGGTGTCAACCGCCAACCCTTCCCTGCCCTTTTTACTTCTTCTTCTTGGGCGAAGCCTTCGCCTTAGACGGCGTCGCCGTCGCCTTCTTCGGGCGCGGCGCCTTCGGCTTCTTCGTCGGAACCTTGGCGGCCTTCTTCGCCTTCGACGGCGACTTGGCCTTGGCCGGCTTGGCCGCAGCCGCCTTCTTCGCACCCGCGGGAGCGGCCGACGCCGCAGACGCCTTCTTGGCGGCGCCCGCCTTCCGACCGGTCGCCGCCTTCACGCCGCCAGCCTTCTTTGCGCCGGCCGCACGGGCCCCCTTCTTCTCCTTGCTGGCCGGAGCGGCGCGCTTCTTCTTCGCACCACCGCCGCCACCACGAGCCTTGCCGCCCTCGGCCGCCCCGCCGCCGGCGCCGGCAAGCTTGAAAGAGCCCGACGCGCCCTTCCCCTTCGTCTGCACCAGCTCGCCAGCCACGACGGCCGACTTGAGGTACTTCTTGATAAAGGGCGCCAGCTTCTCCGCGTCCAGAACACGCGATCTAGTGT
>NW_026062905.1:0-28485 GCF_023897955.1 Schistocerca gregaria | reverse complement strand
ACAACTAGATCGCGTGTTAGCGTGGAGGTGTGTGTGAACGTGAGGAGACACGCATTGCATTGTATTTGTACGCGCGAGGTGAGTTAGGAGACCACGCGCCACGACGTACGGTGCCCTCTTTCGACCTGACGTCTGACGTCTGGTTTTTGTTTGTGGAGGCGGTGTCGTCATTCTGGATGTACGTGTATTTTCCGCTCAGTTGAGTGAGGTGACGCGAGACGACGGCGTCGGTGGTGTTTTTGTTTTGTTGTTGGCGCCCCGGGGATGAAGAGGGGCACCCGACGGTAACGAGAGGTTGCACTTTGTGATCGGTCGAATGTCCGGGGAGCGAGGAATAGGGTGGGGGGTTGAAAAGAAACGCCAGTGTAGGGCAACGGGACGGTGAACGTTCCCGTGGTGTCGGAGGTGTGCAGTGGGGGGGAGGAAAAAAAAAAGCGCGTAACGGCGCGGCTGCCGTGGTGGAAACGTTCTCTCCAACTTTGGTGGTGTCCCCTGTGTGTTTTGTTGTTCTCTATATCGTGTGTCCCCTCGCACAAGACGCTCTCTGGGCGGGTTTGATTCATTCATTTTTGCATTGTCACGTAGCGTAGAATGGAATGCGCAAGAGTTGAGTGAGACTGGCGACGGTATATGGTCTGAGCAGCGTCAGCTGCACTGCACACTCCCCGGAAAAGAATCTTGGATGCCGTGCTAACTGAAATTTGGTGGACGGGGTTCTCAGGGCTGTTTTCCTATTTTGTTGTTTGTTTGTCTCTAGTTAAGATGGTGAAATGACGTCGAAGAAGCAGTATTGCAAATACTGTTATGGAAATGCCCTAGTTTGATGAAAGGAAATGTGTGTTGAATATACAGGATGGTAAAGACCAAGTGCGTTGAAAGAAACGTTGTGAAGGAACGAACGTTCCCTGAATTGGTTTCTTTTTGTTCCCGAGTTGTGTACAATGGACGACGGTTGTGCCATATCGCAGCATTGCATCATCCCCAGGTTTTATTTCAATTGAGCGATAAAAAAAGGAAAAAGAGAAGAACAAGAACACTATCGAAATGGTCTATGGTGTGTGACCCACAATTGTTGTCTTTAAATCACTTACCCAACCATGTCGTAAAAATATTTTTTTTTTTTTTTTACAGTGGCTGCCGAATGACCTAGATGTAACAGAGAGAGAGAGAAACACATGGCGTGTCAGATGTTTGTTTTCTTTTCCCCCCCGTCAAGTGGCAAATGCGAACACCCGTCAGCTGTAATTGACGATCGACACTAGTATGGCGCGAAAAGGGGGTGCGACCTGTGCAGTTGTGGGTGAAACTTTGGGTGATGGGCTGTCATGCGGCATCGCGTGCGTTCATTACCCCTCGGCGGCGGCGCCGCAGCTCCGTCCAGCTCGCGCTCTCGGAAACAACCCTCTCGTAATGCCGCGTCTCCTCCGTCACTGCAATTTTCAAAGGGAAACCTGTGTGGCCGGTGGGGGTGTGTCAACCGTTGGCCTCAAGCTCCGCCGACAAAAAGTGTTGAGTGTATCCAGTGTGAGAGAGGTTGACGCTTTTCGTGGGGTGTGTGTGTGTGTGGTGGCAATGTTTTGAAAAGTTTGCAACGTACGTTAAGAAGTGTTGACGCTGAAACTTGCGGGCTGTGTGGCCCTGGTGGTTGGCTGGCTGGAGACGCGGGCGTGTCCAGTCGGTCGGTTGTTGTGGCTGAAAGGTACGTATACGGTTCCGCCGTCCCGTCGGAACTGCGTCTGTCTGGAAGGTATGACGTGACGTGCAGTTTTTATTAGGTCAGCCCTTGTTGTGTATTGTTCCATTTGTTGCTCACTCGTCACCCGTATTTGGTGTGGCGATGTATGTGGACGTACTGCTGGATCAGTGTCAGGGTTTCCGTGGGAGGTGTTGGTTGGGGTTGGATTTGCCTGACACGGCTGAGTCCGCAATTGGCCTGCCGTTCGTTGATGCGATATGTGGGTTCTGAGGAAGAATGTGTACGAGATAGTTGCCCCTGCCCTGCCCTTTCTTTCGCGTTCGTGTGTGCCCCCCTTGTTGTGTAGTGTGGGTTGAAAATGGTTCTTTACCGAGTGGGGGGGAATGGGATGGACGGATCCGTTGCTGTTGCTGTCACCGTCAAGACAACGCACGCACGCACGCACCCCTGTCCTACGAGAAGGTGTGTCAACCGGGGTTTCGGTAGTCGTGTGTGTAGGGGACGGGGAGAAGCAAAGTGGAGAGTGCGGCACGGGCAGAGAGTGGAATTGGGGCGCGTTGATGTTGGGAAACATCCCCCAAGGGTTGCGGGATGATGTGGCGGTGAGAGCGGGGGGCGGGGGAGAAAAGAAAAGCGAAAAAGAACTAAGGAAGAGGAGGAGGCGTGCGTGCGCGCAGTGGCGGGGCACCAAAGACCTGTCGTGTGGTGTCGGCCGAACGCGAGCGCGAACGCGAACGCGTGTGCGGGGCAGCGTCGGCACGGAGAAGCGAGGAGGAGAGAGAGAGAGAGAGAGAGAGAGAGAGAGCTGGTCTGATGGGTATTTTTACCCCCTGTACTCGAAGGACCGGATCTGTCCTTGATCCCTGCCTTCTGTCTGATTATGTTGGGTAACAAAATGATGGGTCTCTTGGGTGTGTGTAGATGTTTGTTGTTTGAGTGAGTGTTATGGTGTTTGTATTTTATTTTTGTTTATCATGGTATGTTGTAGTTTGTGGTGTTTTGTCGTGATGGGAAATGTCGTTCTTGGGTCGGGTGGATTTTGTCCCAGATTTCTGATGAGTGGGTGGTTCGAATCCGTGGTTTGGTGGAAAAAAAAAAAAAAAAAAAAAAAAAAAAAAAAAAAAAAACAACAAAAACAACTTTATGGATTTTTCTTTGGATGATTTCCGGGATTTTGATTGAGTATGTTATGGTTTGTGTATATGTCTCGGTTTGTCTGGTACCGGCCGGCATCAGCAGTAATTCTGAAGTATTTGTTCTGCACCCTTTTTTACTCTTGTTATGTTTGGTGTCTGCGGCCATTGACCAGATTTTCAGAGCCGTAAGTGATGGCTGGTTCCTATGACGGTTTTGAAGATTTTCTTTTTGGCGCGCATATTTATTCTGTTTCCTTTGATGATTGGGTACAGTCTGAATATTGCTGCTGCAGCCTTGTTACAAACGTGTGTAACATGGTCTCTAAATGTCAACCTCTTGTCCAGCTTGATGCCTAGATACTTTATTGTGCCTGACCATGGAAGATTGTTATTTCTGAGGCGTATATGCAGGTTAGGAGGTATTCTTTTTGAATGTGAATCGTATTGTATTGCTTGGGTTTTCTCCGCGTTTATTGTTTTTTGTTTCCATTGGTTAGCCCATTTCTGGATGGATTGTAGGTGTTGCTCTATTTTTGTGACTCTATATTGCAGGTTAGAACTGCTGCGGTAGACTGCAGTGTCGTCTGCAAATAGTGACAAGTGTCCTCCCAGCTGTTTGTTTGTGTATATTGAGTAGAGAATGGGCCCCAGCACTGAGCCTTGCGGGACTCCAGCCTCTATGGATCTAGTGTTACTTGCCGCTCCTGGTACATGGACATAGAATGCTCCGTTGCGGAGAAAAGAAGCAATAATGTGGATGGGGCAGTTGTACTGGTGGAGCTTGTAGATAAGGCGTTATCCGATGTCAAGCAGGACTGCTCCAGTACTGTGTCTAATGTTTCTGGCCTGACATATGTGCTCGACTAGTCTGGTCACCTGGTGGGTGGTGCTGTGTTCTTCGCGGAATCGGAATTGTTGTGGGATGATTATGTTGTTATCCTTTAAGAATTGAATTTCTTCAGTTCAGTTTGAATGAGCTTTCCGAGGACCTTTCCAAGGAAGTTGGCCTATAGTTTTGCGGAAATAATAAGTCCTTGTTTGGCTTTGGTAATGTGATGACTCGGGCCTGTTTCCAAGTAGTTTAGTCTGAAGCAAGCATTATATATTGATGTTAGATAGATAATTGATAGTTGCTGGAGGTAGGTGATGTAGTAGTTGCGGTTTGATGGAATCTGGGCCTGATGCCTTCTTAGGATGTGTGTATGTTTGTGATGTGATAAGATACGGGGTTTCTGCGTTTATTGGATTGTGAAAGATGTTCTGATCGGGGCACTTAGGATGCGGTTTTACCCTTCTGAGTACCATTTCCTGGTGGTCATCAGTTTCGTCATCTACCGCTTCTGGTGCTTGGAATTGCCTTTCTAGTGAATCCGCCAGTGCTTCAGCTCGGTCTGTGGGGTCGTTCCTTCCCCATGTAGATGTAGATGTTTCGTGTCTAGTTTACGAGTTTTAAGAAATTTCCAGAATTTTTCCTGGTCCCTTCCTGCTTCTCGTAACGTTTCCTCCCACGCCTCGCTACGGTGGTTTTCGGAGCTCTCTTTTTGATCCTCCCGGCCAATTGCTCTGATTTTCGTCGGTCGGCTGGGTCCCTGTAGTTTCTGGCGCGCGCGGGCTGCGGTTGGCGCCTTTGGTGGCAACGGCCGGGGCAAGCAGCGGTGTGTGGTGTGGTGCGGGGCGGGCAGGGGCAGGGGCAGGGGCAGTGGTGGTTGACGGATGGCCTGGGGGCCGAAAAACGGGGCCGGACGGCGGACGGCGGACGGCGGACGGATGTTGAGAGAGGCGGCGCGCACGCGTCTCGCGCGGACACAGGCGCCACAGCGTTGATGATTGGAAGGAGGTGCGGTGCGGGGATGGGCCCAGGAAAAAAGACGGTCGTGGCCCCTGTCTTGGGTGCGTGTCGACGTCAGCACCGTCGGTGTGGTGTGGGCAGGGAGGGGGGAAAAGCGGGCTGCGGGCTGCGGAGGGAATGGTGGTGGGGAGTAGGCACACATGTGGGCGGGCGCAAAATCGGCCGGTGCCCGTAAACCGCGGCGGGATATTGGGTGGAAAAGAGGGAAATTGTAGAAAGGAAAACAAGCGGAGGGGGGCGAATGTGGTGGGGTGGGGGGGACGGGCGGGGGCGAGGCGACAGCTTGCTTTTTCTTTTTCATTTTATTTTATTTTGTTGTAGTGTTTTTGTTTTTTTTTTTTTTGTTTTTTTTTTGCGTGTGTGTGGCCTTGGAGAGGCTGGTCTTGTGTGGCTTACGCTTTGGGTGCGTGTGTTGGTACTTTTTCGTTTTTTTCTTGTTCTGCAGAGCAGGGGCGGGGCGGTGGGAACGGCTGGCTGGCTGTGCCCAGAGGAGGAGGAGACGCTGGCGGCGGGCCCGGCTCCTGGGGCTGCTGTTGCATGCGCTGTGCAAAGAAAGGAAGAGTGGGTTTGTTTGGCTGGTGAAGTGCATTATTTAAGTGTGGGCTTGCCGGCCTGGCTCCGATGCGCAGGTAGATAGATGCCGGCGGCGACCGCAGGCAGGCGCGTTGTGTGTACAGAGGGACGAGCCATGTGTTTTGCAAGCAGGACGTGGCGTGCCGAGTGGAGAGGAGGCGGCGGCTCGGCTCGGTTCGGCCCGGTCCGGCGGTGCCGCGCTGTTGTCGCGGACGTGAGCGCCCCCTGGCGGGCGGGTGGTTGGCGGCGGCGTGGTGGACGCGTGTGGCAGTTGTGTGCACGGGTTGCTTGGGCGAGTGAGCAGTGGCTGGCGGTGTTGGCGCGTCGTCGGGGAGGTATGTGTTGCGGCCGCGTCTGCTGCGCGCTGCGTCGTTGTGTCGACTGTGTGTGGGCGTGGGCACGTGTGCTCTGCCGAGGGCGTCGTAAAAAAGTGGGTCGCGGTGTGCGTGCGTAGCCCGTGATGATGTATTGTGCGTCGCGTCGTTGTGTGCGAAACGGATGCCGAGAGGTGTGTGGTGAGTGCGAAGCGCGAATGTGCGGCGTTTGGCGGTTTCGGTGTGTTTTCTGTTTTTGCGGCGTGAGAGTGGGGCTGGCTGGCTGTTTGTTGTTGGTTGCCTTGTGTGTGTAGGTTGATGGCGCGACGCGGAGGGGACGCCGTTTGCTGCGTGCCTTGCCTCGCGTGTGTTTGGGTCGTGGGGGCGGTGTTTTTGTTTGTATTTGGATTTTCATTTTTTGGCGTGTTGTGTCGTGTATGGCAAGGGCGAGAGGAGTAGTGCGGTAGTGGTAGTGCAGTAGTGTCGTTGCGGCACGGGCGTCTGGTGGGGCTGTGCGTCGTGGCGGGGAAGGTGTGTAGGTTGCGGCGATGCGGCGAGCCCAGCCCGTCGTTTGACGGTGTGCCGGGTGAGTTGCGCTGCGAATCGAGTGTGGCGGGAAGGGAGCTGCGTGGCGCCTGCGTCCGTTGGCAGCAGGGGCTGTGCTTTTGAGAGTTTGTTTGATTTCGGGACGACGACGACGACGACGACTGGTTGGTTGGTTGGTTGGTTGGTGGGTGGGGTGGCGTGCACGTTTGTCGTACTGGGCGAGTCGATTGCCTGCCGGCTGGCGAAAGGTGCGCCGCCGCCGCCCGTCTCTCGCGCTCTGTGTTGTTTTTTTTTTTTTTTTCTGTGTGTGTCGGCTGCGTTTTTGTTTGCGGTGCGCGCGAAAACGGTGGTGCCGAAAGTGTGCCGGCGTGGCGTTGCGACCGCGACCGCGACCGCGACCGCGACGAGCCGCGGGCGCGCCATTTGGCTGGTGTTGCGTGAAGAGCGGCTGTGTACGGGTAGTGGCTGTAGCCGTACGTGTACGTGCATCCGGCCCGGCCGCCAGCCCAGCCCAGCCCAGCCGAGTCGGGTGAGCGGAGGCCGACACGTGGTGGTGCTGTGCTCTCTCGGCTCGGGGGGGTTTGTGTGTGTGTGCGTGCGTGCGTGCGTGCGTGTGTGTGTGTGTGTGTGTGTGTGTGTGTGTGTGTGTGTGTGTGTGTCTCGTTCGCTCTCCGGAATCTGCTCGTTCTGCTGATCCCCGCCTGTCGGCGTCGTTTATTTTTACTTATTTATTTTTTACCTGTTGTTTGTTTTTCGACGTCGTCTTGCAGTTTTGTCCTTTGCGGCGTGCCGACGACCCGCCGCGCGACCTTATGAAACCCCAAAGCGTGGCGTGGCCGAGCCGCAGCAGCTAAGGGGGTGCGGCCGCCTCGACGCCTTAACCTCCTAAACTTCTTTAAGCCGTTAACGCAGCCACCTAAACTAACGTAACCTAACCTAAGCCCTTAGGCCAACCCCCAAGTCGCCTTAACCTAACGTACGTGACCGCAACCTTAGCTTAACGCCTACGTTAAGACGTGACGTCACGTCAACGCTTAACCTAACCCTGACGCCTTCTTAGCCTAACCTGACGTAACCTAAGGTAAGGTAACCGTTGAAAGAAAGAAACCACCTTTGTTTTGACGTTGAGGCGTGTAAGGTCGGCTGTGAGGGCAGATTCGGTGTGTCTGTAGTTGGGGCTGGCTGGTAAATTTATTTTGTTTGTTTGTTTATCGTTGTTTTGTTTTCGCCTGTGGCGGGGGGGTTGGCGCTCCGTCGGCCGGTGCCATGTTGCGCAGGCGGCGATCGTAAAAAAGTAAAAAAAAAAAAAAAAAGAAAAAAAAATGTGTTGGAAGGGCTGTGGGTGTTGGCGGGCGAGGCGAGAGGAGGAGGACGGCCCGCGGCCGTGGCCCGACGGCTGCGGGCCGATCGGGAAAACGGCGGAAGGCGATGGGGCGGCGGAGGTGCGTTTGTGCACGGCCGTCATCGCCGCACGACTCGGCTCGTGTGGCTGTGGCGCCGGCCGCGGTGGCCGGGCTGCCGCGGCGACGGTGTGGGAGTTTTGACGAAGGTTTGGCCATTGTGGCGGGTCGTCGGCTGGGGCTGTGGGGGCGGCATTTGGGCGGGGGCGGCGATTCTCGGCGGGCCGACCCAGGCTGTGGCGCGCGGTGGCTGCAGTTTGGCCGTGGTTTGCGGCGCCGCCGCGGCGACTGGTTGGCGACCGTGGTGTCGGTGTGTGTAGCCCCATCCTCGGTGGTTTGAATGGCGCGGGTGGTTGCGGCGCAGGTTGGGGGCTGCTCCGCGCAGGCTGTCGGACGTTGGGCGGTAGCAAGCGCGGGAGGCGCGGCGCGGCGGCGCGGCGGCGCGCCGAGTGGCGGCCGCTCTCTCGGCCGTCCGCGCCCGCCCGCGACACTGGCTGGGCCAGGCGCGTGCGCGGCTATTCTCTGCTGCGCGCCCCTCGCTGTTGTGCGTCGTCGAAGGAGAGAAGGAAGCGAAACCAAGGGGAAAAAAAGAAAAGAGAACAGGCAAAAGATGGCAGACCAGGCGGCTACGAACGAGACTGCCGCGGCACCCGCCGCCACCGGCACTACGAAGAAGGCCAAGTCTGCGTCGTCTGCGAAGAAGCCGCGCGCCAAGCCTGCGCACCCCGCGCACCTCTGAGATGGTGACGGCCGCCATCAAGAGTCTGAAGGAGCGCGGCGGGTCGTCGCTGCAGGCGATCAAGAAGTACATTGCCGCGCACTACAAGCTGGACGCGGAGAAGCTGGCGCCCTTTATCAAGAAGTACCTCAAGTCGGCCGTCGTGGCTGGCGAGCTGGTGCAGACGAAGGGGAAGGGCGCGTCGGGCTCTTTCAAGCTTGCCGGCGCCGGCGGCGGGGCGGCCGAGGGCGGCAAGGCTCGTGGTGGCGGCGGTGGTGCGAAGAAGAAGCGCGCCGCTCCGGCCAGCAAGGAGAAGAAGGGGGCCCGTGCGGCCGGCGCAAAGAAGGCTGGCGGCGTGAAGGCGGCGACCGGTCGGAAGGCGGGCGCCGCCAAGAAGGCGTCTGCGGCGTCGGCCGCTCCCGCGGGTGCGAAGAAGGCGGCTGCGGCCAAGCCGGCCAAGGCCAAGTCGCCGTCGAAGGCGAAGAAGGCCGCCAAGGTTCCGACGAAGAAGCCGAAGGCGCCGCGCCCGAAGAAGGCGACGGCGACGCCGTCTAAGGCGAAGGCTTCGCCCAAGAAGAAGAAGTAAAAAGGGCAGGGAAGGGTTGGCGGTTGACACCGTCGCCTGGTGGCCGGCGCGCAACCAGAGGCTGTCGCGCGGTCCCGGACAAAAACAAAAACGGCCCTTCTCAGGGCCATCAAAGCACGTCGGGAAGGTGTTGATTGTCGTGTCGTGGTCGGTCGGTTGCCTTGTCTGTCTGTCTTGCTTGCTGGCGTTTGTTTGTTTGTTTCATGTGTGGATGGTGTTTGCGTGCCGCGGTGGTTGGATTGTGGGGTCGTTGGCGGGCGTGGGCGGCGGCGCCGCGGTTGGTGTTACATAAAGTGTATTTTACTTTTATTATTTTTACCTATTTATTTTGCGCCGCGTTTGTTTGTTTGTCTTGGTGGTGGTTTTGGAATAGTCTTTTTTGCTTTGCTTTGCTTTGCTTTCCGGGCGTCACGTTTTGTGCCGTGGCCTGTGTGGGTGGCGCTATTGACGCTTGCGACTTGGCTCGGCCGGTGCGGTGCTTTTTTTTTTTTTTTTTTTTTTTTTGGAAACGGCGGCGCCGGGCCGGGCCGGGCCGGGGGTGGGACGACTGGACTGGACTGGAGAGTGAGTGGGGAACTAGTCGTTGCGACCGACAAAGTTTTGCTCGCGACGGAGAGACGTTAGTGGCCCTGAAAAGGGCCGTTTTGTTTGTTTGGCGGTGTGCGGGTTTAGGCGCGCTCGCCGCGGATGCGGCGCGCGAGCTGGATGTCCTTGGGCATGATGGTGACTCGCTTGGCGTGGATTGCGCACAGGTTGGTGTCTTCGAAGAGGCCGACGAGGTAGGCCTCGCTGGCCTCCTGCAGGGCCATGACTGCGGAGCTCTGGAAGCGCAGGTCGGTCTTGAAGTCCTGGGCGATCTCGCGCACTAGGCGCTGGAATGGCAGCTTGCGGATGAGCAGCTCTGTGCTCTTCTGGTAGCGCCTGATTTCTCGCAGGGCGACGGTGCCCGGCCTGTAGCGGTGGGGCTTCTTGACGCCGCCGGTGGCGGGCGCGCTCTTCCTCGCCGCCTTGGTGGCGAGCTGTTTGCGCGGCGCCTTTCCGCCGGTGGACTTGCGGGCCGTTTGCTTTGTCCGGGCCATGGCTACTGCGGATGCGGATGCGGCGTGGAGGATATGCGTGCGCGACGGCGTCCGGTGCTGCCTTGACAACGGGCCCGCGCGCCCCGGGTGCTGCGCTTATATGCCCTCGGTGCGCGGTGGTGGGGGGAGGGGAGGGCGGGCCGCGGGGCCCCAGAGTCTATATAGGGGGGCGGCGCGCGCGCTGGGCGCCACAACCGTAGCCGACTCGCTAGCGCCGGGTGAGGAGCTTGCCTTGCTTTCTTGTTTTTTATATTATTGTGGTTGAGACGCTTGAAGAAGAAGAAGAATGACAGGCCGCGGCAAGGGAGGAAAGGGGCTCGGCAAGGGTGGCGCCAAGCGGCACCGCAAGGTGTTGCGCGACAACATCCAGGGCATCACGAAGCCCGCGATCCGCCGCCTGGCGCGCAGGGGCGGCGTGAAGCGCATCTCTGGTCTGATCTACGAGGAGACGCGCGGAGTGCTGAAGGTGTTCCTGGAGAACGTGATCCGCGACGCGGTGACGTACACTGAGCACGCCAAGCGCAAGACTGTGACGGCCATGGACGTGGTGTACGCCCTGAAGAGGCAGGGGCGCACCCTGTACGGTTTCGGCGGTTAGGCGGTGTGAGACCGAAGGAAGGAAAGAGAGAGATTGAGAAACGGCCCTTTTCAGGGCCACCACAGTGTTCGGAAGTTGAAAAGTGCGAAAGAGTCTGTGTTGCTGGTTTTTTCTCTTTTCCTTTTTAGTCTACTTGGCCTTTTAGTTTTGTTTGGAGGGTTTTTTTGACGTGGTGTGCGGTGCGGTTGGGAGGGAAGGAAGCGTGCCCTTGCGTTGTGTGAGCTCCTTCCTTCCTTCCTTCCTTCCTTCCCCTCCCTCTTTGCTTGTATGCTTCTTGTCGGTGGATGGGCTGTGTGTTGCGGCGCGGCTGAGTGCCGAGGGGTTATTTTTGAGGTGTGTTGTTGTGCGCCACGTGTGCTGGTTAATGGTCGCGAGACTGTGCGTGCGTGGAGTTGAGTGGAGGAGGTGGCCAAGTACGTGTGTACAAGATGGCGGCGCCTGTGTGTGTAAGAAGGAAAAAACCGTACACAGAAAGAGAGAGAGAAAAGTGGTGCGACGAACGACTGGAATTCTGCTTTGGACGTAGGTTTGTGTGGTGGCCCTGAAAAGGGCCGATTGTGTTTTGTTTTTTGAGCCGAGGCGGCAAATGGCGCGCTGCGTGCCAAGGGAGCACGCGGCGGTTGCCGATTGCGCTGTCTCTCTTTTAGGCCTTCTTCTCGGTCTTCTTTGGCAGCAGGACGGCCTGGATGTTGGGCAGGACACCTCCCTGTGCGATGGTGACGCCCGACAAGAGCTTGTTGAGCTCCTCGTCGTTGCGTATGGCGAGCTGCAGGTGGCGCGGGATGATGCGCGTCTTCTTGTTGTCGCGGGCCGCGTTTCCGGCCAGCTCGAGCACCTCAGCCGCGAGGTACTCCATGACGGCGGCGAGGTAGACGGGCGCCCCGGCGCCGACGCGCTCGGCGTAGTTTCCCTTGCGCAGGAGGCGGTGGATTCTGCCGACCGGGAACTGGAGCCCAGCCCTGCTTGAGCGGGACTTTGACTTGCCCTTGACTTTGCCTCCCTTTCCGCGTCCGGACATGGCGATGGGCTAGTTTGGAAAGAAGCGAGAAAGAAAAGCACAACGCCCCAAACGGTGCGAGCCGCAGCGAGTCGAGCAGCGGAGTGCGTGCCGGCGCCGGCGGGGTGGGGGTCCTTTATGGGCTCGGGTGCGGCGGCCGGTTGCGCGCGCGCCCCATTGGTCGGCGGCCGCAGCAGGGCGAGCTGGTAAAGGTGCGGCGGCGGCGTGCGGCGGGTGCCACTGTGTGGGGAGACGCTGACTGGAGCGGAGCGCCTGACTGACTGACTGTTTGTTCGTGATGCCGCCCAAGACTAGCGGGAAAGCCGCCAAGAAGGCTGGCAAGGCGCAGAAGAACATTTCGAAGGGCGACAAGAAGAAGAAGCGCAAGAGGAAGGAGAGCTATGCCATCTACATCTACAAGGTGCTGAAGCAGGTGCACCCTGACACGGGCATCTCTTCGAAGGCGATGAGCATCATGAACAGCTTCGTGAACGACATTTTCGAGCGCATTGCGGCCGAGGCTTCTCGCCTGGCGCACTACAACAAGCGCTCGACCATCACGTCCCGCGAGATCCAGACCGCTGTGCGGCTCTTGCTGCCTGGCGAGCTGGCCAAGCACGCGGTGAGCGAGGGCACGAAGGCGGTGACCAAGTACACGAGCTCCAAGTAAGGAGGTGGCTCTTGGAAATAGGAGGCTCGTCCGCGGCGCGGCGAAGAAAAGAAAAAACGGCCCTTTTCAGGGCCACCGAAATGCCTTTGCGGGAAGGGCGGAATTGTTGTTGTTGTTGTTGTTGTTGTTGTTGTTGTGAGCGGGTGGACGGCGGCACAGCTGTAGCTGTAGCTTGTGGTGTGGTGCGGCGCCGGCGCCTTTGGTTTTGGTGTGACGTTGGGATACGCACTTTAGCCACAGCCGGGTCGTGGGCGTGGGTGTTTCGAGACGTGTTGGTGTTAGGGGGGCGGATCGCTGGAGTTGGCTTGTTTGATATATATATATATATATATATATATATTTTTTTTGTCCCCTTTGTATGGTATGGCCGGAGGTGTGGAACGGAAAGCAAACCGCGACTGTCGGATGTCACACCGTTGGTGGCGAGGGTGAGAAACACGTTGCCGCCTACAGCTGCTTCTACGCCGAGCGGGTGCGTTAACACGCGATCTAGTGTTAGTTGGTTGGTTGGGCGACGTAAAAGTGGAGCGTGGAGGTGTGTGTGAACGTGAGGAGACACGCATTGCATTGTATTTGTACGCGCGAGGTGAGTTAGGAGACCACGCGCCACGACGTACGGTGCCCTCTTTCGACCTGACGTCTGACGTCTGGTTTTTGTTTGTGGAGGCGGTGTCGTCATTCTGGATGTACGTGTATTTTCCGCTCAGTTGAGTGAGGTGACGCGAGACGACGGCGTCGGTGGTGTTTTTGTTTTGTTGTTGGCGCCCCGGGGATGAAGAGGGGCACCCGACGGTAACGAGAGGTTGCACTTTGTGATCGGTCGAATGTCCGGGGAGCGAGGAATAGGGTGGGGGGTTGAAAAGAAACGCCAGTGTAGGGCAACGGGACGGTGAACGTTCCCGTGGTGTCGGAGGTGTGCAGTGGGGGGGAGGAAAAAAAAAAGCGCGTAACGGCGCGGCTGCCGTGGTGGAAACGTTCTCTCCAACTTTGGTGGTGTCCCCTGTGTGTTTTGTTGTTCTCTATATCGTGTGTCCCCTCGCACAAGACGCTCTCTGGGCGGGTTTGATTCATTCATTTTTGCATTGTCACGTAGCGTAGAATGGATATGCGCAAGAGTTGAGTGAGACTGGCGACGGTATATGGTCTGAGCAGCGTCAGCTGCACTGCACACTCCCCGGAAAAGAATCTTGGATGCCGTGCTAACTGAAATTTGGTGGACGGGGTTCTCAGGGCTGTTTTCCTATTTTGTTGTTTGTTTGTCTCTAGTTAAGATGGTGAAATGACGTCGAAGAAGCAGTATTGCAAATACTGTTATGGAAATGCCCTAGTTTGATGAAAGGAAATGTGTGTTGAATATACAGGATGGTAAAGACCAAGTGCGTTGAAAGAAACGTTGTGAAGGAACGAACGTTCCCTGAATTGGTTTCTTTTTGTTCCCGAGTTGTGTACAATGGACGACGGTTGTGCCATATCGCAGCATTGCATCATCCCCAGGTTTTATTTCAATTGAGCGATAAAAAAAGGAAAAAGAGAAGAACAAGAACACTATCGAAATGGTCTATGGTGTGTGACCCACAATTGTTGTCTTTAAATCACTTACCCAACCATGTCGTAAAAATATTTTTTTTTTTTTTTTACAGTGGCTGCCGAATGACCTAGATGTAACAGAGAGAGAGAGAAACACATGGCGTGTCAGATGTTTGTTTTCTTTTCCCCCCCGTCAAGTGGCAAATGCGAACACCGTCAGCTGTAATTGACGATCGACACTAGTATGGCGCGAAAAGGGGGTGCGACCTGTGCAGTTGTGGGTGAAACTTTGGGTGATGGGCTGTCATGCGGCATCGCGTGCGTTCATTACCCCTCGGCGGCGGCGCCGCAGCTCCGTCCAGCTCGCGCTCTCGGAAACAACCCTCTCGTAATGCCGCGTCTCCTCCGTCACTGCAATTTTCAAAGGGAAACCTGTGTGGCCGGTGGGGGTGTGTCAACCGTTGGCCTCAAGCTCCGCCGACAAAAAGTGTTGAGTGTATCCAGTGTGAGAGAGGTTGACGCTTTTCGTGGGGTGTGTGTGTGTGTGTGTGGCAATGTTTTGAAAAGTTTGCAACGTACGTTAAGAAGTGTTGACGCTGAAACTTGCGGGCTGTGTGGCCCTGGTGGTTGGCTGGCTGGAGACGCGGGCGTGTCCAGTCGGTCGGTTGTTGTGGCTGAAAGGTACGTATACGGTTCCGCCGTCCCGTCGGAACTGCGTCTGTCTGGAAGGTATGACGTGACGTGCAGTTTTTATTAGGTCAGCCCTTGTTGTGTATTGTTCCATTTGTTGCTCACTCGTCACCCGTATTTGGTGTGGCGATGTATGTGGACGTACTGCTGGATCAGTGTCAGGGTTTCCGTGGGAGGTGTTGGTTGGGGTTGGATTTGCCTGACACGGCTGAGTCCGCAATTGGCCTGCCGTTCGTTGATGCGATATGTGGGTTCTGAGGAAGAATGTGTACGAGATAGTTGCCCCTGCCCTGCCCTTTCTTTCGCGTTCGTGTGTGCCCCCCTTGTTGTGTAGTGTGGGTTGAAAATGGTTCTTTACCGAGTGGGGGGGAATGGGATGGACGGATCCGTTGCTGTTGCTGTCACCGTCAAGACAACGCACGCACGCACGCACCCCTGTCCTACGAGAAGGTGTGTCAACCGGGGTTTCGGTAGTCGTGTGTGTAGGGGACGGGGAGAAGCAAAGTGGAGAGTGCGGCACGGGCAGAGAGTGGAATTGGGGCGCGTTGATGTTGGGAAACATCCCCCAAGGGTTGCGGGATGATGTGGCGGTGAGAGCGGGGGGCGGGGGAGAAAAGAAAAGCGAAAAAGAACTAAGGAAGAGGAGGAGGCGTGCGTGCGCGCAGTGGCGGGGCACCAAAGACCTGTCGTGTGGTGTCGGCCGAACGCGAGCGCGAACGCGAACGCGTGTGCGGGGCAGCGTCGGCACGGAGAAGCGAGGAGGAGAGAGAGAGAGAGAGAGAGAGAGAGAGAGAGAGAGCTGGTCTGATGGGTATTTTTTACCCCCTGTACTCGAAGGACCGGATCTGTCCTTGATCCCTGCCTTCTGTCTGATTATGTTGGGTAACAAAATGATGGGTCTCTTGGGTGTGTGTAGATGTTTGTTGTTTGAGTGAGTGTTATGGTGTTTGTATTTTATTTTTGTTTATCATGGTATGTTGTAGTTTGTGGTGTTTTGTCGTGATGGGAAATGTCGTTCTTGGGTCGGGTGGATTTTGTCCCAGATTTCTGATGAGTGGGTGGTTCGAATCCGTGGTTTGGTGGGAAAAAAAAAAAAAAAAAAAAAAAAAAAAAAAAAAAAAACAACAAAAACAACTTTATGGATTTTTCTTTGGATGATTTCCGGGATTTTGATTGAGTATGTTATGGTTTGTGTATATGTCTCGGTTTGTCTGGTACCGGCCGGCATCAGCAGTAATTCTGAAGTATTTGTTCTGCACCCTTTTTTACTCTTGTTATGTTTGGTGTCTGCGGCCATTGACCAGATTTTCAGAGCCGTAAGTGATGGCTGGTTCCTATGACGGTTTTGAAGATTTTCTTTTTGGCGCGCATATTTATTCTGTTTCCTTTGATGATTGGGTACAGTCTGAATATTGCTGCTGCAGCCTTGTTACAAACGTGTGTAACATGGTCTCTAAATGTCAACCTCTTGTCCAGCTTGATGCCTAGATACTTTATTGTGCCTGACCATGGAAGATTGTTATTTCTGAGGCGTATATGCAGGTTAGGAGGTATTCTTTTTGAATGTGAATCGTATTGTATTGCTTGGGTTTTCTCCGCGTTTATTGTTTTTTGTTTCCATTGGTTAGCCCATTTCTGGATGGATTGTAGGTGTTGCTCTATTTTTGTGACTCTATATTGCAGGTTAGAACTGCTGCGGTAGACTGCAGTGTCGTCTGCAAATAGTGACAAGTGTCCTCCCAGCTGTTTGTTTGTGTATATTGAGTAGAGAATGGGCCCCAGCACTGAGCCTTGCGGGACTCCAGCCTCTATGGATCTAGTGTTACTTGCCGCTCCTGGTACATGGACATAGAATGCTCCGTTGCGGAGAAAAGAAGCAATAATGTGGATGGGGCAGTTGTACTGGTGGAGCTTGTAGATAAGGCGTTATCCGATGTCAAGCAGGACTGCTCCAGTACTGTGTCTAATGTTTCTGGCCTGACATATGTGCTCGACTAGTCTGGTCACCTGGTGGGTGGTGCTGTGTTCTTCGCGGAATCGGAATTGTTGTGGGATGATTATGTTGTTATCCTTTAAGAATTGAATTTCTTCAGTTCAGTTTGAATGAGCTTTCCGAGGACCTTTCCAAGGAAGTTGGCCTATAGTTTTGCGGAAATAATAAGTCCTTGTTTGGCTTTGGTAATGTGATGACTCGGGCCTGTTTCCAAGTAGTTTAGTCTGAAGCAAGCATTATATATTGATGTTAGATAGATAATTGATAGTTGCTGGAGGTAGGTGATGTAGTAGTTGCGGTTTGATGGAATCTGGGCCTGATGCCTTCTTAGGATGTGTGTATGTTTGTGATGTGATAAGATACGGGGTTTCTGCGTTTATTGGATTGTGAAAGATGTTCTGATCGGGGCACTTAGGATGCGGTTTTACCCTTCTGAGTACCATTTCCTGGTGGTCATCAGTTTCGTCATCTACCGCTTCTGGTGCTTGGAATTGCCTTTCTAGTGAATCCGCCAGTGCTTCAGCTCGGTCTGTGGGGTCGTTCCTTCCCCATGTAGATGTAGATGTTTCGTGTCTAGTTTACGAGTTTTAAGAAATTTCCAGAATTTTTCCTGGTCCCTTCCTGCTTCTCGTAACGTTTCCTCCCACGCCTCGCTACGGTGGTTTTCGGAGCTCTCTTTTTGATCCTCCCGGCCAATTGCTCTGATTTTCGTCGGTCGGCTGGGTCCCTGTAGTTTCTGGCGCGCGCGGGCTGCGGTTGGCGCCTTTGGTGGCAACGGCCGGGGCAAGCAGCGGTGTGTGGTGTGGTGCGGGGCGGGCAGGGGCAGGGGCAGGGGCAGTGGTGGTTGACGGATGGCCTGGGGGCCGAAAAACGGGGCCGGACGGCGGACGGCGGACGGCGGACGGATGTTGAGAGAGGCGGCGCGCACGCGTCTCGCGCGGACACAGGCGCCACAGCGTTGATGATTGGAAGGAGGTGCGGTGCGGGGATGGGCCCAGGAAAAAAGACGGTCGTGGCCCCTGTCTTGGGTGCGTGTCGACGTCAGCACCGTCGGTGTGGTGTGGGCAGGGAGGGGGGAAAAGCGGGCTGCGGGCTGCGGAGGGAATGGTGGTGGGGAGTAGGCACACATGTGGGCGGGCGCAAAATCGGCCGGTGCCCGTAAACCGCGGCGGGATATTGGGTGGAAAAGAGGGAAATTGTAGAAAGGAAAACAAGCGGAGGGGGCGAATGTGGTGGGGTGGGGGGACGGGCGGGGGCGAGGCGACAGCTTGCTTTTTCTTTTTCATTTTATTTTATTTTGTTGTAGTGTTTTTGTTTTTTTTTTTTTGTTTTTTTTTGCGTGTGTGTGGCCTTGGAGAGGCTGGTCTTGTGTGGCTTACGCTTTGGGTGCGTGTGTTGGTACTTTTTCGTTTTTTTCTTGTTCTGCAGAGCAGGGGCGGGGCGGTGGGAACGGCTGGCTGGCTGTGCCCAGAGGAGGAGGAGACGCTGGCGGCGGGCCCGGCTCCTGGGGCTGCTGTTGCATGCGCTGTGCAAAGAAAGGAAGAGTGGGTTTGTTTGGCTGGTGAAGTGCATTATTTAAGTGTGGGCTTGCCGGCCTGGCTCCGATGCGCAGGTAGATAGATGCCGGCGGCGACCGCAGGCAGGCGCGTTGTGTGTACAGAGGGACGAGCCATGTGTTTTGCAAGCAGGACGTGGCGTGCCGAGTGGAGAGGAGGCGGCGGCTCGGCTCGGTTCGGCCCGGTCCGGCGGTGCCGCGCTGTTGTCGCGGACGTGAGCGCCCCCTGGCGGGCGGGTGGTTGGCGGCGGCGTGGTGGACGCGTGTGGCAGTTGTGTGCACGGGTTGCTTGGGCGAGTGAGCAGTGGCTGGCGGTGTTGGCGCGTCGTCGGGGAGGTATGTGTTGCGGCCGCGTCTGCTGCGCGCTGCGTCGTTGTGTCGACTGTGTGTGGGCGTGGGCACGTGTGCTCTGCCGAGGGCGTCGTAAAAAAGTGGGTCGCGGTGTGCGTGCGTAGCCCGTGATGATGTATTGTGCGTCGCGTCGTTGTGTGCGAAACGGATGCCGAGAGGTGTGTGGTGAGTGCGAAGCGCGAATGTGCGGCGTTTGGCGGTTTCGGTGTGTTTTCTGTTTTTGCGGCGTGAGAGTGGGGCTGGCTGGCTGTTTGTTGTTGGTTGCCTTGTGTGTGTAGGTTGATGGCGCGACGCGGAGGGGACGCCGTTTGCTGCGTGCCTTGCCTCGCGTGTGTTTGGGTCGTGGGGGCGGTGTTTTTGTTTGTATTTGGATTTTCATTTTTTGGCGTGTTGTGTCGTGTATGGCAAGGGCGAGAGGAGTAGTGCGGTAGTGGTAGTGCAGTAGTGTCGTTGCGGCACGGGCGTCTGGTGGGGCTGTGCGTCGTGGCGGGGAAGGTGTGTAGGTTGCGGCGATGCGGCGAGCCCAGCCCGTCGTTTGACGGTGTGCCGGGTGAGTTGCGCTGCGAATCGAGTGTGGCGGGAAGGGAGCTGCGTGGCGCCTGCGTCCGTTGGCAGCAGGGGCTGTGCTTTTGAGAGTTTGTTTGATTTCGGGACGACGACGACGACGACGACTGGTTGGTTGGTTGGTTGGTTGGTGGGTGGGGTGGCGTGCACGTTTGTCGTACTGGGCGAGTCGATTGCCTGCCGGCTGGCGAAAGGTGCGCCGCCGCCGCCCGTCTCTCGCGCTCTGTGTTGTTTTTTTTTTTTTTTTCTGTGTGTGTCGGCTGCGTTTTTGTTTGCGGTGCGCGCGAAAACGGTGGTGCCGAAAGTGTGCCGGCGTGGCGTTGCGACCGCGACCGCGACCGCGACCGCGACGAGCCGCGGGCGCGCCATTTGGCTGGTGTTGCGTGAAGAGCGGCTGTGTACGGGTAGTGGCTGTAGCCGTACGTGTACGTGCATCCGGCCCGGCCGCCAGCCCAGCCCAGCCCAGCCGAGTCGGGTGAGCGGAGGCCGACACGTGGTGGTGCTGTGCTCTCTCGGCTCGGGGGGGTTTGTGTGTGTGTGCGTGCGTGCGTGCGTGCGTGTGTGTGTGTGTGTGTGTGTGTGTGTGTGTGTGTGTGTGTGTGTGTGTCTCGTTCGCTCTCCGGAATCTGCTCGTTCTGCTGATCCCCGCCTGTCGGCGTCGTTTATTTTTACTTATTTATTTTTTACCTGTTGTTTGTTTTTCGACGTCGTCTTGCAGTTTTGTCCTTTGCGGCGTGCCGACGACCCGCCGCGCGACCTTATGAAACCCCAAAGCGTGGCGTGGCCGAGCCGCAGCAGCTAAGGGGGTGCGGCCGCCTCGACGCCTTAACCTCCTAAACTTCTTTAAGCCGTTAACGCAGCCACCTAAACTAACGTAACCTAACCTAAGCCCTTAGGCCAACCCCCAAGTCGCCTTAACCTAACGTACGTGACCGCAACCTTAGCTTAACGCCTACGTTAAGACGTGACGTCACGTCAACGCTTAACCTAACCCTGACGCCTTCTTAGCCTAACCTGACGTAACCTAAGGTAAGGTAACCGTTGAAAGAAAGAAACCACCTTTGTTTTGACGTTGAGGCGTGTAAGGTCGGCTGTGAGGGCAGATTCGGTGTGTCTGTAGTTGGGGCTGGCTGGTAAATTTATTTTGTTTGTTTGTTTATCGTTGTTTTGTTTTCGCCTGTGGCGGGGGGGTTGGCGCTCCGTCGGCCGGTGCCATGTTGCGCAGGCGGCGATCGTAAAAAAGTAAAAAAAAAAAAAAAAAGAAAAAAAAATGTGTTGGAAGGGCTGTGGGTGTTGGCGGGCGAGGCGAGAGGAGGAGGACGGCCCGCGGCCGTGGCCCGACGGCTGCGGGCCGATCGGGAAAACGGCGGAAGGCGATGGGGCGGCGGAGGTGCGTTTGTGCACGGCCGTCATCGCCGCACGACTCGGCTCGTGTGGCTGTGGCGCCGGCCGCGGTGGCCGGGCTGCCGCGGCGACGGTGTGGGAGTTTTGACGAAGGTTTGGCCATTGTGGCGGGTCGTCGGCTGGGGCTGTGGGGGCGGCATTTGGGCGGGGGCGGCGATTCTCGGCGGGCCGACCCAGGCTGTGGCGCGCGGTGGCTGCAGTTTGGCCGTGGTTTGCGGCGCCGCCGCGGCGACTGGTTGGCGACCGTGGTGTCGGTGTGTGTAGCCCCATCCTCGGTGGTTTGAATGGCGCGGGTGGTTGCGGCGCAGGTTGGGGGCTGCTCCGCGCAGGCTGTCGGACGTTGGGCGGTAGCAAGCGCGGGAGGCGCGGCGCGGCGGCGCGGCGGCGCGCCGAGTGGCGGCCGCTCTCTCGGCCGTCCGCGCCCGCCCGCGACACTGGCTGGGCCAGGCGCGTGCGCGGCTATTCTCTGCTGCGCGCCCCTCGCTGTTGTGCGTCGTCGAAGGAGAGAAGGAAGCGAAACCAAGGGGAAAAAAAGAAAAGAGAACAGGCAAAAGATGGCAGACCAGGCGGCTACGAACGAGACTGCCGCGGCACCCGCCGCCACCGGCACTACGAAGAAGGCCAAGTCTGCGTCGTCTGCGAAGAAGCCGCGCGCCAAGCCTGCGCACCCGCGCACCTCTGAGATGGTGACGGCCGCCATCAAGAGTCTGAAGGAGCGCGGCGGGTCGTCGCTGCAGGCGATCAAGAAGTACATTGCCGCGCACTACAAGCTGGACGCGGAGAAGCTGGCGCCCTTTATCAAGAAGTACCTCAAGTCGGCCGTCGTGGCTGGCGAGCTGGTGCAGACGAAGGGGAAGGGCGCGTCGGGCTCTTTCAAGCTTGCCGGCGCCGGCGGCGGGGCGGCCGAGGGCGGCAAGGCTCGTGGTGGCGGCGGTGGTGCGAAGAAGAAGCGCGCCGCTCCGGCCAGCAAGGAGAAGAAGGGGGCCCGTGCGGCCGGCGCAAAGAAGGCTGGCGGCGTGAAGGCGGCGACCGGTCGGAAGGCGGGCGCCGCCAAGAAGGCGTCTGCGGCGTCGGCCGCTCCCGCGGGTGCGAAGAAGGCGGCTGCGGCCAAGCCGGCCAAGGCCAAGTCGCCGTCGAAGGCGAAGAAGGCCGCCAAGGTTCCGACGAAGAAGCCGAAGGCGCCGCGCCCGAAGAAGGCGACGGCGACGCCGTCTAAGGCGAAGGCTTCGCCCAAGAAGAAGAAGTAAAAAGGGCAGGGAAGGGTTGGCGGTTGACACCGTCGCCTGGTGGCCGGCGCGCAACCAGAGGCTGTCGCGCGGTCCCGGACAAAAACAAAAACGGCCCTTCTCAGGGCCATCAAAGCACGTCGGGAAGGTGTTGATTGTCGTGTCGTGGTCGGTCGGTTGCCTTGTCTGTCTGTCTTGCTTGCTGGCGTTTGTTTGTTTGTTTCATGTGTGGATGGTGTTTGCGTGCCGCGGTGGTTGGATTGTGGGGTCGTTGGCGGGCGTGGGCGGCGGCGCCGCGGTTGGTGTTACATAAAGTGTATTTTACTTTTATTATTTTTACCTATTTATTTTGCGCCGCGTTTGTTTGTTTGTCTTGGTGGTGGTTTTGGAATAGTCTTTTTTGCTTTGCTTTGCTTTGCTTTCCGGGCGTCACGTTTTGTGCCGTGGCCTGTGTGGGTGGCGCTATTGACGCTTGCGACTTGGCTCGGCCGGTGCGGTGCTTTTTTTTTTTTTTTTTTTTTTTTTGGAAACGGCGGCGCCGGGCCGGGCCGGGCCGGGGGTGGGACGACTGGACTGGACTGGAGAGTGAGTGGGGAACTAGTCGTTGCGACCGACAAAGTTTTGCTCGCGACGGAGAGACGTTAGTGGCCCTGAAAAGGGCCGTTTTGTTTGTTTGGCGGTGTGCGGGTTTAGGCGCGCTCGCCGCGGATGCGGCGCGCGAGCTGGATGTCCTTGGGCATGATGGTGACTCGCTTGGCGTGGATTGCGCACAGGTTGGTGTCTTCGAAGAGGCCGACGAGGTAGGCCTCGCTGGCCTCCTGCAGGGCCATGACTGCGGAGCTCTGGAAGCGCAGGTCGGTCTTGAAGTCCTGGGCGATCTCGCGCACTAGGCGCTGGAATGGCAGCTTGCGGATGAGCAGCTCTGTGCTCTTCTGGTAGCGCCTGATTTCTCGCAGGGCGACGGTGCCCGGCCTGTAGCGGTGGGGCTTCTTGACGCCGCCGGTGGCGGGCGCGCTCTTCCTCGCCGCCTTGGTGGCGAGCTGTTTGCGCGGCGCCTTTCCGCCGGTGGACTTGCGGGCCGTTTGCTTTGTCCGGGCCATGGCTACTGCGGATGCGGATGCGGCGTGGAGGATATGCGTGCGCGACGGCGTCCGGTGCTGCCTTGACAACGGGCCCGCGCGCCCCGGGTGCTGCGCTTATATGCCCTCGGTGCGCGGTGGTGGGGGGAGGGGAGGGCGGGCCGCGGGGCCCCAGAGTCTATATAGGGGGGCGGCGCGCGCGCTGGGCGCCACAACCGTAGCCGACTCGCTAGCGCCGGGTGAGGAGCTTGCCTTGCTTTCTTGTTTTTTATATTATTGTGGTTGAGACGCTTGAAGAAGAAGAAGAATGACAGGCCGCGGCAAGGGAGGAAAGGGGCTCGGCAAGGGTGGCGCCAAGCGGCACCGCAAGGTGTTGCGCGACAACATCCAGGGCATCACGAAGCCCGCGATCCGCCGCCTGGCGCGCAGGGGCGGCGTGAAGCGCATCTCTGGTCTGATCTACGAGGAGACGCGCGGAGTGCTGAAGGTGTTCCTGGAGAACGTGATCCGCGACGCGGTGACGTACACTGAGCACGCCAAGCGCAAGACTGTGACGGCCATGGACGTGGTGTACGCCCTGAAGAGGCAGGGGCGCACCCTGTACGGTTTCGGCGGTTAGGCGGTGTGTGAGACCGAAGGAAGGAAAGAGAGAGATTGAGAAACGGCCCTTTTCAGGGCCACCACAGTGTTCGGAAGTTGAAAAGTGCGAAAGAGTCTGTGTTGCTGGTTTTTTCTCTTTTCCTTTTTAGTCTACTTGGCCTTTTAGTTTTGTTTGGAGGGTTTTTTTGACGTGGTGTGCGGTGCGGTTGGGAGGGAAGGAAGCGTGCCCTTGCGTTGTGTGAGCTCCTTCCTTCCTTCCTTCCTTCCTTCCCCTCCCTCTTTGCTTGTATGCTTCTTGTCGGTGGATGGGCTGTGTGTTGCGGCGCGGCTGAGTGCCGAGGGGTTATTTTTGAGGTGTGTTGTTGTGCGCCACGTGTGCTGGTTAATGGTCGCGAGACTGTGCGTGCGTGGAGTTGAGTGGAGGAGGTGGCCAAGTACGTGTGTACAAGATGGCGGCGCCTGTGTGTGTAAGAAGGAAAAAACCGTACACAGAAAGAGAGAGAGAAAAGTGGTGCGACGAACGACTGGAATTCTGCTTTGGACGTAGGTTTGTGTGGTGGCCCTGAAAAGGGCCGATTGTGTTTTGTTTTTTGAGCCGAGGCGGCAAATGGCGCGCTGCGTGCCAAGGGAGCACGCGGCGGTTGCCGATTGCGCTGTCTCTCTTTTAGGCCTTCTTCTCGGTCTTCTTTGGCAGCAGGACGGCCTGGATGTTGGGCAGGACACCTCCCTGTGCGATGGTGACGCCCGACAAGAGCTTGTTGAGCTCCTCGTCGTTGCGTATGGCGAGCTGCAGGTGGCGCGGGATGATGCGCGTCTTCTTGTTGTCGCGGGCCGCGTTTCCGGCCAGCTCGAGCACCTCAGCCGCGAGGTACTCCATGACGGCGGCGAGGTAGACGGGCGCCCCGGCGCCGACGCGCTCGGCGTAGTTTCCCTTGCGCAGGAGGCGGTGGATTCTGCCGACCGGGAACTGGAGCCCAGCCCTGCTTGAGCGGGACTTTGACTTGCCCTTGACTTTGCCTCCCTTTCCGCGTCCGGACATGGCGATGGGCTAGTTTGGAAAGAAGCGAGAAAGAAAAGCACAACGCCCCAAACGGTGCGAGCCGCAGCGAGTCGAGCAGCGGAGTGCGTGCCGGCGCCGGCGGGGTGGGGGTCCTTTATGGGCTCGGGTGCGGCGGCCGGTTGCGCGCGCGCCCCATTGGTCGGCGGCCGCAGCAGGGCGAGCTGGTAAAGGTGCGGCGGCGGCGTGCGGCGGGTGCCACTGTGTGGGGAGACGCTGACTGGAGCGGAGCGCCTGACTGACTGACTGTTTGTTCGTGATGCCGCCCAAGACTAGCGGGAAAGCCGCCAAGAAGGCTGGCAAGGCGCAGAAGAACATTTCGAAGGGCGACAAGAAGAAGAAGCGCAAGAGGAAGGAGAGCTATGCCATCTACATCTACAAGGTGCTGAAGCAGGTGCACCCTGACACGGGCATCTCTTCGAAGGCGATGAGCATCATGAACAGCTTCGTGAACGACATTTTCGAGCGCATTGCGGCCGAGGCTTCTCGCCTGGCGCACTACAACAAGCGCTCGACCATCACGTCCCGCGAGATCCAGACCGCTGTGCGGCTCTTGCTGCCTGGCGAGCTGGCCAAGCACGCGGTGAGCGAGGGCACGAAGGCGGTGACCAAGTACACGAGCTCCAAGTAAGGAGGTGGCTCTTGGAAATAGGAGGCTCGTCCGCGGCGCGGCGAAGAAAAGAAAAAACGGCCCTTTTCAGGGCCACCGAAATGCCTTTGCGGGAAGGGCGGAATTGTTGTTGTTGTTGTTGTTGTTGTTGTTGTTGTGAGCGGGTGGACGGCGGCACAGCTGTAGCTGTAGCTTGTGGTGTGGTGCGGCGCCGGCGCCTTTGGTTTTGGTGTGACGTTGGGATACGCACTTTAGCCACAGCCGGGTCGTGGGCGTGGGTGTTTCGAGACGTGTTGGTGTTAGGGGGGCGGATCGCTGGAGTTGGCTTGTTTGATATATATATATATATATATATATATTTTTTTTGTCCCCTTTGTATGGTATGGCCGGAGGTGTGGAACGGAAAGCAAACCGCGACTGTCGGATGTCACACCGTTGGTGGCGAGGGTGAGAAACACGTTGCCGCCTACAGCTGCTTCTACGCCGAGCGGGTGCGTTAAGTTAGTTGGTTGGTTGGGCGACGTAAAAGTGGAGCGTGGAGGTGTGTGTGAACGTGAGGAGACACGCATTGCATTGTATTTGTACGCGCGAGGTGAGTTAGGAGACCACGCGCCACGACGTACGGTGCCCTCTTTCGACCTGACGTCTGACGTCTGGTTTTTGTTTGTGGAGGCGGTGTCGTCATTCTGGATGTACGTGTATTTTCCGCTCAGTTGAGTGAGGTGACGCGAGACGACGGCGTCGGTGGTGTTTTTGTTTTGTTGTTGGCGCCCCGGGGATGAAGAGGGGCACCCGACGGTAACGAGAGGTTGCACTTTGTGATCGGTCGAATGTCCGGGGAGCGAGGAATAGGGTGGGGGGTTGAAAAGAAACGCCAGTGTAGGGCAACGGGACGGTGAACGTTCCCGTGGTGTCGGAGGTGTGCAGTGGGGGGGAGGAAAAAAAAAAGCGCGTAACGGCGCGGCTGCCGTGGTGGAAACGTTCTCTCCAACTTTGGTGGTGTCCCCTGTGTGTTTTGTTGTTCTCTATATCGTGTGTCCCCTCGCACAAGACGCTCTCTGGGCGGGTTTGATTCATTCATTTTTGCATTGTCACGTAGCGTAGAATGGAATGCGCAAGAGTTGAGTGAGACTGGCGACGGTATATGGTCTGAGCAGCGTCAGCTGCACTGCACACTCCCCGGAAAAGAATCTTGGATGCCGTGCTAACTGAAATTTGGTGGACGGGGTTCTCAGGGCTGTTTTCCTATTTTGTTGTTTGTTTGTCTCTAGTTAAGATGGTGAAATGACGTCGAAGAAGCAGTATTGCAAATACTGTTATGGAAATGCCCTAGTTTGATGAAAGGAAATGTGTGTTGAATATACAGGATGGTAAAGACCAAGTGCGTTGAAAGAAACGTTGTGAAGGAACGAACGTTCCCTGAATTGGTTTCTTTTTGTTCCCGAGTTGTGTACAATGGACGACGGTTGTGCCATATCGCAGCATTGCATCATCCCCAGGTTTTATTTCAATTGAGCGATAAAAAAAGGAAAAAGAGAAGAACAAGAACACTATCGAAATGGTCTATGGTGTGTGACCCACAATTGTTGTCTTTAAATCACTTACCCAACCATGTCGTAAAAATATTTTTTTTTTTTTTTTTACAGTGGCTGCCGAATGACCTAGATGTAACAGAGAGAGAGAGAAACACATGGCGTGTCAGATGTTTGTTTTCTTTTCCCCCCCGTCAAGTGGCAAATGCGAACACCGTCAGCTGTAATTGACGATCGACACTAGTATGGCGCGAAAAGGGGGTGCGACCTGTGCAGTTGTGGGTGAAACTTTGGGTGATGGGCTGTCATGCGGCATCGCGTGCGTTCATTACCCCTCGGCGGCGGCGCCGCAGCTCCGTCCAGCTCGCGCTCTCGGAAACAACCCTCTCGTAATGCCGCGTCTCCTCCGTCACTGCAATTTTCAAAGGGAAACCTGTGTGGCCGGTGGGGGTGTGTCAACCGTTGGCCTCAAGCTCCGCCGACAAAAAGTGTTGAGTGTATCCAGTGTGAGAGAGGTTGACGCTTTTCGTGGGGTGTGTGTGTGTGTGTGTGGCAATGTTTTGAAAAGTTTGCAACGTACGTTAAGAAGTGTTGACGCTGAAACTTGCGGGCTGTGTGGCCCTGGTGGTTGGCTGGCTGGAGACGCGGGCGTGTCCAGTCGGTCGGTTGTTGTGGCTGAAAGGTACGTATACGGTTCCGCCGTCCCGTCGGAACTGCGTCTGTCTGGAAGGTATGACGTGACGTGCAGTTTTTATTAGGTCAGCCCTTGTTGTGTATTGTTCCATTTGTTGCTCACTCGTCACCCGTATTTGGTGTGGCGATGTATGTGGACGTACTGCTGGATCAGTGTCAGGGTTTCCGTGGGAGGTGTTGGTTGGGGTTGGATTTGCCTGACACGGCTGAGTCCGCAATTGGCCTGCCGTTCGTTGATGCGATATGTGGGTTCTGAGGAAGAATGTGTACGAGATAGTTGCCCCTGCCCTGCCCTTTCTTTCGCGTTCGTGTGTGCCCCCCTTGTTGTGTAGTGTGGGTTGAAAATGGTTCTTTACCGAGTGGGGGGGAATGGGATGGACGGATCCGTTGCTGTTGCTGTCACCGTCAAGACAACGCACGCACGCACGCACCCCTGTCCTACGAGAAGGTGTGTCAACCGGGGTTTCGGTAGTCGTGTGTGTAGGGGACGGGGAGAAGCAAAGTGGAGAGTGCGGCACGGGCAGAGAGTGGAATTGGGGCGCGTTGATGTTGGGAAACATCCCCCAAGGGTTGCGGGATGATGTGGCGGTGAGAGCGGGGGGCGGGGGAGAAAAGAAAAGCGAAAAAGAACTAAGGAAGAGGAGGAGGCGTGCGTGCGCGCAGTGGCGGGGCACCAAAGACCTGTCGTGTGGTGTCGGCCGAACGCGAGCGCGAACGCGAACGCGTGTGCGGGGCAGCGTCGGCACGGAGAAGCGAGGAGGAGAGAGAGAGAGAGAGAGAGAGAGAGAGAGAGAGAGCTGGTCTGATGGGTATTTTTTACCCCCTGTACTCGAAGGACCGGATCTGTCCTTGATCCCTGCCTTCTGTCTGATTATGTTGGGTAACAAAATGATGGGTCTCTTGGGTGTGTGTAGATGTTTGTTGTTTGAGTGAGTGTTATGGTGTTTGTATTTTATTTTTGTTTATCATGGTATGTTGTAGTTTGTGGTGTTTTGTCGTGATGGGAAATGTCGTTCTTGGGTCGGGTGGATTTTGTCCCAGATTTCTGATGAGTGGGTGGTTCGAATCCGTGGTTTGGTGGAAAAAAAAAAAAAAAAAAAAAAAAAAAAAAAAAAAAAAACAACAAAAACAACTTTATGGATTTTTCTTTGGATGATTTCCGGGATTTTGATTGAGTATGTTTATGGTTTGTGTATATGTCTCGGTTTGTCTGGTACCGGCCGGCATCAGCAGTAATTCTGAAGTATTTGTTCTGCACCCTTTTTTACTCTTGTTATGTTTGGTGTCTGCGGCCATTGACCAGATTTTCAGAGCCGTAAGTGATGGCTGGTTCCTATGACGGTTTTGAAGATTTTCTTTTTGGCGCGCATATTTATTCTGTTTCCTTTGATGATTGGGTACAGTCTGAATATTGCTGCTGCAGCCTTGTTACAAACGTGTGT